>NW_026862979.1:0-48415 GCF_026571515.1 Ruditapes philippinarum
AAACATGTAATATGTTGCATACATAACAATTTTCATTCGTACTTGTGATTCTAGTATACCTTTAATTTCTACTAAAACTGTAATGATTTGTGCCGTTATGTTTAAACAATCTTTCATATATACATTATAAAAACAGTATAACATATCCAAGAAGGCGGTGGCTAATGGTTAATTGTATAAATTGTAAATCTTTGCAATCTATACGAGTATATCTCTCTGGTATCCTTATAGTGCGGAGACTGGATATCCGTCTCCATCGCACATCCCAACGTTGGAGTACGAGGTGGCTGGTAAACACGGGATACGAATTTTCATATTTTTCTCATAGATAAAAACGAAAATTGCAAGAAGATTCAAGTGGTAACATTTCAGTTGATGGAAGTTTTCCCAGTTTTCTGATAATCAAATCAAACAGCTCCAAATCATTCACTGAACTTTGCCCCTTCATTATAGAAAAACAACCTTCGGCTTTAATTGGTACGCCTAAATTTGTCAAGAAACTCCGCAATGGTGGACTCTTGATAGAGGTAGAGCTGAAACAACAAGCATGCATTATTCTGAAATGTACCAGTTTTTTTTTACATTTATGCAACTGCTACACCACACCAGTCTCTAAACTCCAACAAGGGCGTTATCAAATGCTCTGACCTTGCAGGAATAATAGAGACAGATATTGCTGAAGAGTTAAAATCACAGCAGGTGTCAAATGTCAAGCGCATTCATTCTACAAGAGATGGGAATCGAGTGCCAACGAAGAGCCTTATGGGAACATTCTCCACAATCATTGTCCCATCATCGATTCGCGTAGGTTACCTTAACGATCGCGTTGCGGTTTACATTCCAAACCCAGTGCAATGTTACAAATGCTTCAAATTTGGTCACCATGATCAACACAGAAAATCGGTTCGACCTACTTCATGACACCAAATTGATGGAGGATGAGGATTTATATCTCTCCCCTCCTCGAACTCCGAATGCCAGAAGTCCAATAAAGTTTTCTACTTAATATAAATATTTTTTTATAATGAATTATAGAAGTCATTCTATCCTACAATAGAATTGCCGTATGGTCAAATTATTTTGATCTACTTCTACATTTATCAAAGCTCTCTTTAAATGTGTTATCTCTTCAGGAGACTATGTTATCTCGTAAAGATAATATCTCTATAAAAGATTATACACTTTATAACTATATATGCACTAGTAACGCCAGAACATCAGGTGGTACAAGTCTTTCTATCGCAAATTGCGTTCCTCAAAAAGAACTAAAACTTAACACAAGATTACAAGGTAAAGCTGTGCAGGTGACCTTACATCGACCTCTTACAATTTGTTCTCTATACCTTCCTCCAAATATAACGGTAACAAGTGATGAACTTGAGAGTATTGTTCGACAATGTCCATCACTTTTTTTTTCTTAGGCGACTTTAATGCTCATAATCCTATGTGGGCAGTATATCTACAAATAACAAGGATAATATAACTGAAAAATTAATAGATTACTTTCACCTTTGTATATTAAACAATCGGTCACCTACATATTAACATCAAGCTACAGGTACGTTTCTTGCATCGACCTCTCGATTGTCCACTCTGCTTTATACTTGGACTTCGATTGGAAAGTTTAAGATGACCAATACGGCAGTGATCATTATCCATTGTTACTAACATCAAATGACTCTATACAAGATGAAAGACGTCAATTTTTTTAAATTTAAGAAAGCAGATTTGGAATCATTTACTAGGCTCTGTTCTATTGGTTAAACAAAAATGAATTTAAATTCACTTCTGCTGATATAGCTAAAACGTTCTCTTCAGCATTACATACGATTGCCTGCAAAGTTATTCCATTAACAAAAAATAATAAATTAAAGTAACAAAATCCAAAACAAACATGGTTTAACGATGAATGTAAAAGAAAACGTTCGTATACGTAAAGTTTCACATAAAAAGATTGAACATCGCCCTACAACAGGAAACCTTGAAAATTATAGAATATTTAGAGCCAAAGCTAGAAGATCAATTCGTCAATCTAAACGCCTATCATGGCAATCACATGTTTCAAATATTAATTCAAATACTCCTATTAGGAAAGTCTGGGATGCAGTACGAAAAATAAGTGGCAAGTATAAAAAGAGTCTAACTGTCCACTGAAAAACTGGTGATGGCCAATATGCCAAAACAAAAACGGATATTGCAGAAACTTCGGCTTAAATTTTTGAAAAGAACTCTTATCCAAACAATTAATCAAATGGATTTCAACAACATAAATGTAAAGCTGAGAAAGAGCATATAAATTTTACTTCAACAGAATATGAAGACTATAATTCCCTTTTCTCTATTGATAACTTAATTTAATCAATCAAAACTGGAAAAGATAGTGCTGCAGGCCCGGACGAAATTTACTGCCAGAATCTTTAATATCTACCACCCCAATCTCTTGACTTGCTTGTCGTTTTTTACAAAATTTGGATATCTAGTAAGTTTCCCAACACTTGGAAAACTGCGTTGGTTATTTCTACCCCTTAACCTGGAAAAGAGTCAACTGACCCTACAAACTATCGTCCAATTTCACAAGTTGCCTCTGCAAAACATTCGAAAGAATGATGAATAATCGGTAGTTTGGTATCTAGAAAATAATGGAATTATCAAAGTTATTTTCAGTCAGGTTTTCGTAAATAGCGAGGTATAAACGATCATCCTGTACGACTTAAAACTTTTATTAGAGAAGCCTTTGTTAATAAACCTCATCTGGTATCAATTTTTTATGATCTTGAGAAGGCTTACGATACTACTTGGAATTATTGTATCCTAAAAGATTTAAAGGATGCTGGAATTAAGGCAGACTTCTTCTTTTCATTTCTGGATTTCTAAATGATAGGCACTTTAAAGTAACACTTGGTTCAGCTTTTTCTGAGGACCAGCAACAAGCACAAGGTGTTTCTCAAGGAAGCATATTTTATGTTACACTTTTTGGCCTTAAAATAAACAATATTGCTCGGCATATTTTTTTCTCTATGGGGAGACGATTTTCTTATCTGCTATCGATCGAAAAGTATGAGAACAATTGAAAGGCAACTTAAACAAAATTTAGTTAAAATTTTAAAGTAGGCAAAAGAAAATAGTTTTAAATTGTCAAAGTCAAAAGCTCAATGTGTTCATTTTTGTCGATTGCGGAAACACCATAATGACCCCGAACTTTACATATCTGGTTCTAAAATTCCAGTAGCGACGAAGCTTAGGTTTTAGGAATGATATTTGATTAAAAAAAAAAAACGTTCTTTTATACCACATATTACTCAATTGAAAACTAATACCTAAAAGCTTTAAATTTACTAAAGGTTTTATCAACAACAAATTGGTGATCAAATTCTTCCTCATTACTGAAATTATACAGAAGTCTTATCCGGTCAAAATTAGATTATGGTTCTGAAGTATATGGGTCTGCAAGAAAATCATATCTTCAAGTGCTAGATACCATACATCAAAAGGGTAAACGTTAAGCTTTAGGTGCCTTTCGCACCTCACCTGTAGAAAGTCTATAGTGCGGAAGCTGGGGAACCATCGCTTCATCTTCGTCGAAAAAAGCTATCACTTCAATATGCAACTAAAATTTCATCTAATAAAAAACATCCAGCTAAAAATAGTATTTTTAAACCAAGCAATACTGAAAAATTTGTTAACAAACCAAAGGAAATTAAACCATTAGACCTTTGTTTAAAAAATAACTTAAACTTAATCCAGACAGTAATCCTTCAAAATGACCATGAGGATATTCCACCTTGGATTTATAATTCCCCGAAAATAATTATTAACCTTTCAAATATTAAAAAAGTCCTCAAATTCAACTGAACATTCAAAGAGAAGTTTCTTGCAATAAAGGAAGAACATGAAGATTTTATTCATATTTATACGGACGGTTCAAAAGAAGGTTGCAAAGTGGCTGTGTTCGAAAAGAAATTTACATCTAGTGCGAGGTTACCAGATAGTGCATCAATTTTTACTGCTGAAGCAAACACTATAAATTTAGCCTTGTCATACATAGTACAGCATACCCGTGATATATTTTTTATATTTTCTGACACGCTCTCTGTTTTAATATCCATTAAAAATATAAAAAATCTGACAATATCATGATAAGGAAACTTCTTTTTTACTATTTCATGATATACTTAAAACAAAATATGTTAAATTATTTATGTATATGAGGAAATGAAAAAGTAGATGCTTTAACTAAACAATCATTAAATTTTCACACAAAAAACATTTTTACCTGCTTGTGATTTTAGACCGGCTACAAATAAACCGTATCATCTGAGTGGAAAGCAAATTTGGATAATGCCGGTTTTATTTCACGATATTAACCCATCTCTTGATGTGTCACCATCTCTATCTTTGTCAAACCGCCATGATCAAACAGTTCTTCTTCGATGCCGAATTGGACACACTAAAAATTCCCACTCTTATCTCCTCACGAATGACAATGCCCCTTTCTCTGTAGCTTGTAATAAAAATTTTACTGTCAAGCATTTTCTTCTTGAATTTCAAGATTTTTCACAGGATCTAATTGGCTCATTTTTATTGTCATTTACAAACTTTTACAAAGTTTAAGCCTATTATAGCATTCGGCACGATATGGCCAGTTATGTTTTGACGTGCCGTAAAAATCCAAACAAACAAACAAACTAAACGAAAAAACAATGGGCGGAACTAAATGAAATGGAATTTTGAAAGGGGATCTGAGGTTACAAAGCCTGCATATCTAAGACGTCAAAAGACAAATTTAAAAAGCAGGCAACTTATCCTTATAAGGGTGATTATACAGTGTTCAAGTAGGAATTCTGGAACCACCCAAGTTAAAAATGGCCAAAGAAGAAACTAAAACTTGGGGTTGCGTTCATTGAACGCCGCCTTTCCTTGTTGATCTTGTTTATCATATATTATATTGGTATTTCAAGGGAAACGGGTTCAAGTCCATTAAGGCAGGACATTTTTTTAACTTGTGACTGTAACATTAAAAGGAAGGTACTAGGCATTGAATGTTGCTTGGTGATAATAAAGCATATTACTACATATTAAGTGCATATAATGTCAACAAATTGCAACTGCTTTGAAAAATATTTTCTGATGGGCCGTTCTTTTGTTAAATCTTTATACTTTACAGTCTATCCATGATTTATAAATTCTTGGAGTCCCACACTGCTCCACACCTGGCACTCATTGAGGAATATGATGTTGACAGGTTTCTTCATTTTGCCCAATTTTTTCTCACAGTTTCGGGCCCTAGATAAAAGTTTATTCTTAATATTATACTCTTACTCATTAAATTTCATGAGGCTTGTGTTGACACATCACCGATGTAATTGTAACTAAGTATAAGTTAAGCTGCGGTCTCAATTGTATCCCGGCCGAGTCCCGGTAGACGTCCGTGAGGACCATGGAACCACCGGAGTACGACCGGGAACATTCGGGGTACATCCGAAACTCTGTCGGCAACGTCCGGTATAATCCGGAACATCCAGCATTCGACCCCGGATTGAATAAAAGAAAACACCACAGGGGTGGTCCGGAAAGATATAGCTTTGCCGGCTTCATCTTTAGCTCTGCCGGTAACGACCTGGGTTACACCTAGGAATCACCGTAGCTCTGCCGGCACAAACCTGGGATGATCCGGCTATGATAAAACCGATAGAGTTACGTAGAGCCCCAGAGAATGCCAGTGAATGCCGGACAGAGCCCCGTAAATGCGGGCAGAGTCCCAGATGATTACGATGGAGCTATGGTTGAAGTGGAGTTCCGGCAAAGCTCGGCTCTTTTCAAAAGAATCACGGCAATTTGCGATGTTTGTATTAAAACCCTTCCTCATTTCCTTTATGTCCAGTCTTGCATAAGGATTATTCAGCAAATCATCATTTTCGCACGTTTCAATCCACCGGAGCTCTGCCGTTGTCGTCCGGGGCTCTGCCTGGATCGACCATGGCTCTGCCTGGGTCAACCGGGGCTCTGCTGGCGTCATTCGGGAACAAAAGGGTAAGCACCGGATGAACCGTAGCTTCACCTGAGCTCTGCTTGGATGATCTAGGGCGTATCATGGATGTTAGTTTGGAAATACCGTAACTGCTGCCGGGGTAAGTGTGACCGCAACAATAACTTCATCCCGGTTCGTCTAAGTAACTTACCGGGGTTGTCCTGGGCTCTGCCGGGAGTAAGTGAGACCGCAGTTTTACACACTAACAAAATAACTGTATTAATTAGTTAACCAGTGTTATAATGCTTCATTCAAAATTCTTTCACACTCCTAATGTTCTTTTCTGTTATATAATAACATATTTTAATTAATGTCTTTGTATGGTGTTTAATTTTTGATAAAAAAATGTATAAATATATACATGTTGACTTATATAGCTCATATTTTTTTCAGAACTCATATAAAAATATCATATTAAAAATTATTTCCCCGTTGAAATTTCATTATATTTATGACCAAAAAATCTTTATATCATGAATGTCATTGTTTGCAAGTATGTGTTATATTAGATATAATATCATAAACCATAATGGTAGTTATTTTATACATTTATCATTGTTGGGCTGCCGGACTTCAATGTATATTTTCCTTTTTGTGTCGCCTCTACGGAGTAGTGGCGACATATAGGGATCACTTCTCCGTCGTCTGTCTGTCTGTCCGTCTGTTTGTCTATCCGCACTCACAGGAGAGTAATTATGTTGCTAGAGGGACAATAAGTAACTGTTCTTTCTCTTTGATGTCATTCAATCCGTAATGCTTTTATGTGGCTATTTTCTTTTGTGTGGCTAAAAAGAACAATAGAGAGAACAATAGAGTAGCCACATAATTACTGTCCTGTGAGAACGTCCGTCTGTCCGTCAGTCACAAAACTTGTCCGGACTACTCCTCATAAACTGCTGGTGCAATTTCATCCAAACTTTACAGGAATGATCAGTACCAAATCTAGTTGTGCATATTGTCAGTATTTTCAGGTTCAATGATTTTTGTCAGAGTTATGGCCCTTTAATAATTTTTATTTGTAAAGTTTGTCCGGACTACTTCTCTTATACCACTATTGCAATTTCAATGAAACTTTACAGGATTGATCTGTAGCTCAAGTCCTTGCGCATATTGCACGGGTTTTCCGGTTGAATGATTTTTTCCCGAGTATTGGCCCTTTGATAAAAGGGTCTTTTTTTCTGTGTGTTGCCAGATACACAAAAGCTTGTCCAGACTACTCCTCATAAACTACTGATGCAATTTCATTTAAACTCTACAGGAATAATCAGTACTAAGTCTAGTTGTGCATATTGTCAGCATTTTTTTTGGTTCAATGATTTTTGTCAGAGTTATGGTCCTTTTTTATTTTTTATTTATTTTATATTTTTATTTTTAAAGTTTGTCCGGACTACTTCTCTTATACCACTATTGCAATTTCAATGAAACTTTACAGGATTGATCTGTAGCTCAATTCCTTGCGCATATTGCATGGGTTTTCCGGTTGAATGATTTTTGGCCGAGTTATGGCCCTTTGATAAAAATGTGTTTTTTTCTGTGTGTTGCTAGATACACAAAAGCTTGTCCGGACTACTCCTCATAAACTACTGGTGCAATTTTATCCAAACTTTACAAGAATGATCAGTACCAAGTCTAGTTGTGCACTGCCCGTCGGGCCCTGCCCGTTTTTAAACCAAAAACTTGCCCCAAACAAATAAAATTGGGCCCCAAACCCAATGGGGCCCAACCCCATTAAATCACGGGATAAGCTCTTGTTTTAAAATGTCATATTAATTTCGTTCACTTCTAAGTAAATGAACTTGATTTTTTAAATCGTTGTTTTGCTTTCTATTATTTCTTTTTACGCGGGAAAGGGGCGGGGGGACGAAAATAAACAACGTCTTTTTTAAAGATATCCTCGGCAAAAAGAAAAAGTAATTGTTTTAAAGGAAAATGCGCTTTAAAGATCGCCCGAACCTTTTTCAATTATTTAAGTACATGTCATTTAATCAAATCGATAAACAATCTAGCTAAAGTTTAAAAAACTTACATGATAATGATATTTTATTCGTTTTCATTTTGCGTGCGTTTTAGCGTGGCGTAAAATCGTTTTTGCGGGATTTTTTTAGCCCTGTAAACGTTTTGCGTTTTGGTGTCCGCGGTTTTTTCGTTTTTGTTAAGCGGCGGTAACGTTTTGTTCCCTTTTAGCGGGGAAACGTTGGGGTTTCGTTTTTTTTTTCCAAAAACGTCATTTTTTTCGTGTTTAAACCCAAATGTTTCCCCCCTACCCCCCAATTAATATCATAAAATATTTGGGTTTTTATTAAAAATTCAAAAACTCGTTTTTAGCTTCTGATTCTTTAGAATTTCGAAAAAAAACGGAAAAGGGGGCTTTTCCGCCGGGGAAAGTTTTTTAAAAAAAAAAAGAACGAGTTCCCAAAAAACCAAAAAATATAAACCCAAAGGGGCTTTGTTCAATTGTCATTAGACAATTGTTCTTAAACATATGCTAGTATTGAATGATATATTTGTATGCCTTCCTATCCATTATTTGTTTATTCTTTCGAGATTTCTTTACTAACAATTATATACATAAAATCAGCTTGCTTACATAAACCTAAATTACAAGACTAGACAATCTTCTATCAATATCTAAGAGTTCTGTCTATTTTCTACATGTCTTGAAATGTCTAAGATGTAAATCTGTAGAAGGAACTGGTCACATAATGTCCTTGCAAGACTTAAATAACACAGTAACCAGTCTTTTAAATGTCCTTTAGTCATATAAAGTTTACTGAACAAAAAACACAATAATATAAACGCAAAGTTACTTGCTAAGAGTATGCCTTTTGGAAAAGCATAATTTATTTACTAGTGTGACGGAGTTGTGTCCGGCTGGTTTTCTTGGTAGCAGCAAACAAAGTAGACTGCATGATTTGGAAAATATATACGGTCTTGCCTGACCAAAAGACATAACCGGAAAGTCATGCTTATCTAATGGTGATACGGGTACATTAAGCTGATGTCTGCGCTGTTTCCCAACACATTATACATTTTCATCCTGCAATCGTCATAAAATAACAAAAGTAATCAGGCTGTATTTAGGTATAACTGACTCAATATGTCTATAAATAATATGACTTCACCACTGTTAAAATACATATTCATAATCTATTATAGCTTTCTATAATCATTTAGTCATATGCATTTGAAGGGCATAAGGAAAACAATGAACATCGTCTTACACACGTATTAACTTTATTTTATATTATCATCCAAAAGGTTTCCATAAAAACTACTAGTTATGATCAGTTTAATTTGGTTTCAACTAATAAAACGATTCGTTTAAAAGGAGCTCCAAGAGTCTGAAAACATAAAAATTAATTTTTTTACACCTGTGGCACTTAAGAAAGAAAAATAAACAAAAAAGATTAAAAAGAAATTTCCTGATAATTTAAAATGTAAATCGTTTTGATTTATTTTTTTCGTGCGATTCTAAAACGCGAATTTTAAAAACGTGAAGTAAATTAGAAACTTGCATGGTGGGTATTAGAAACATAAAGGAAATTCGAAACATGGATGACAGTCATGACATACTTTTTATTATTTAAACAAAATGATTTGATATCATTATCTGCATAAATGAGAATATATATAACTATCATGATATTTAATATTTAAAAATGACTGCAATTATGAAAATCCAAACAAAAAGAAACAAAGTTCTGGGCTATTCACATTGCTTATCCCAAACAAAGATACCTAATTAGTAAAAAAATACTTTAATTAGTATTTGACAGAAACCTTCAATCATTATCCCGAAGACATATGGAAACACGCTTAACCTTAATTTTTCTTAGACCGCAAAATCCATGTCAGCGTCAGGGCATTGAACAGTGACGAATGCATCTTTCGGCTAGGTATCGAAATATTATTCAGAAAAAAAGCACAAAAAAAGATCAACAACTTAAAATTAAGTGTTACGTTAACGGAAAACCTGTTGGGGTTAGATAATAGCTAGCTATACTTTTTTTCAAAAAGTTGCACTAAAGAATATAAAAACTTACGTTCAGTAAGTTATAAAGTCAGTTTCATAACAATAATAACACTAGTTAAAAAGAATAACAACCAAAGACAACAATCTACAGTGTAACTTCTGAATTCCGGAACTTCTAATATCCGGAAAATTCTAAAATCCGAACATTTTTCATAGTCTCGAAATTGTTCCTTCTATTTCCTATGTAATCAATACTTCTGAATAACGGAACTTCTGAATTTCGAACGATTTTCTGGTAAAATTTAGGTTCTATCAATTCAAATTTACTTCCAAAATCCGGAAATTGAAAAAGGGGTGAAGGAATACGATACTTGTGAAACTTGAGAAATGTCAATGTCTTCTAATTAACAGAAACCATTTAGCTTGACTCTTTTTAAGAATCACAACCTGTCAAGCATGTCAAAAACTTGATTAAAGTGTGAAAATAGTATAATGTGATGGATATTAAAAAATATTACAGGTTAATAGCAGGCAGGTACTTCATGAAATGCTCTTAAGGGAAAATTGTGATAACTACCGTTATACTATTGTATCAACCAATTCTGTTATAGGTGACAATGAAATTTAAAATAGTTAGACACTTTTTCTATTTATATAATTCTGCAATTTTATGAATTTAATCAGCTTCATATATATTTTTTTTTCATCATTTCTTACTAAAACAATTGATGTTTAATGTTTTTTCTTGTTCAGATAATTCCGAATTTCTGAATTCCGGAAACTTCCAAATTCCGAACTTTTTGGCTAGTCCCACATGTGTTCGGTTTTCAGAAGTTACACTGTATAAGCAATTAAAATTAAGATAATATCAATGCTCAATATACCTGTTCTTTTTCTTTAAAATGTATTTTTTTCTAATTCTAATATAAACTACTTCTATCATACTCTGTCACAAAATAATCAATAATATGAAAAAAGAGCAGTTGGTTATTAAACTGCCAAATAACAAGTAACAAACACAAGTCTATATTATACTTACAAGAAGAATAAAATAATATAAAAAAAATGAAAAACAAAAGAACGAGATAAAAACAAACAATAAAACCCAACCACTCCCCCACCCCCTCGAAAAAAAAAACAAAAAAAAACAAACAAAAAAACAACAACACCAACACTTAAGCAACGCTTCACAATGCAGTAAAAAAACCTCTATTAAGACCACCGATGGGACTGACGCAAAGCGGTGTTGATTGCAGGGTGGTCACGTTTTTGGATACTTTTATCATTTTATCTTTTGATGACCAAAGTCTATTTTGGTCATTAAGTATGAACATGCTCAAAATATGTATCATAACGTTCAAACACTTTAAAGTTATACTGTATACGCATATATTCGTTCAATATCTTTCTAAATTAATATATAGTTGAAACATAATTTGAAGAAAAAAAACACTTTTGTTGAACAAAGTATAAAGGAAAACAAGTATTGCATTTAAAAATATCAAAACTTCAGAATTTATATGACCAAAGCAGCTAGATATTTAAAATGAAAATTGGCATTATTTTCTCCATACACCGTGTTTCCATTACTGTATAAAAAATAGCGTCATAAAATACATACTAGGTTCAAAATAAAAATACAAAAATAGAAATAATCAATCTTACTTAGTTCTATTAAGTTAACAAACATACACATTGTAGGGAATCACAAAAAAATATCTGTATTGATACGAAAAATATAAATTTGTGTCTTTTTAAATTTAAGCAAAACAGAAAACTGAATTAATCCTATAATAATTTTCAACTGAATGTTTTGAACATTCAATTTAAAATACATTGACACATTATAAAATACATAAGATGAAACAATTTAAAAACAAAAACATAAGCCAGATACTTTTCCAATCGCACATTCGTAATGTAGATAATACTGTTAAATAATCAAAGCAAATTGATCACAATATAAGTGATTTTGCGATGCAAATGATGATAGTACCAATACTCAATTAAATGAAATGGAATTGTTTATTTGCTTCTGTATATACATGATGTAGACAATCATTTCTTTACTAACGTACATAATTGTAAAATATGAAAAATATCAATCAAAAGTGACATTATGTCCATCCAAGTGTAAGTGATAGGGGCAAATCACGCGATAAATCTAACAAAAATAACGAAAATGGATTCATATGGTAAAAATACCGGTAAAAATATACTTAATCCCATCAATCTAATCCCATAACGATATAAAGATTTCTAAAAATCACAAGAGCAAGCTGTTTTATAATGATGTCCAGGTTCATTTAAAGTAACGCAACAATTTCTTCTCTATTTCATCTTATTAAAACTAACAAGAAAGCAAAAATGCATTTTATAAAAAAGATCTCAGATAGACACATGTTAATATATCAATATCTAGTATTTTCAATGATTGTATGTTTGTTTGTTAGGGTTTTACGTCGCACCGACACAGTATATGTCATATGGCGACATACCAGCTTTACTGGTGGAGGAACACCTCACGCAGGTGTCCTTCTGTACATTATTCAGGTACGAACGGGCACCTGAGTGGAACCACCGACGTTCCGTAAGGTAGCTGTATAGTTTTTCTCACATGAATGAATCAAAATTCCCTGTCGGGATTCGAAACCGTAGCGGTGAAATGGTTTAACGTCAACGACCTCAACGATTGTATCTAACGGAAAGAAATATTTCATCAACATTTGTACACAACAAAAATTTTATAGCCATTTTTGAAAATATTTGTCGGGTTTACGATTTACTGACCTTTACATCTTTAGTGTAAAGAATTAAACAAAATTGATAAATTTTAAAATTAAAACATAATCAATTAAACGTTGATTAAATTCATGAATGAATTGCATATATATCGTTTGGTTGTTTAACAGTCCAGAGATATTATACATAGGTTTTGTAGAGATTCACGTCATTATTATTAGTCAAGTTATTCCTTATGCAAATTTTTGTGTAAGATAATTACTGCATTTGAATTCTTTTTTATGTCGAATAACACTACTAGAATACTTTAAAACATTTTGTGCATCGTTTTGCGTTTGAATTTGCTGGAGTTTCTTTATTTTTACCGACTAGTATTTACCATAATTATACAGAATACGTTTCAGAAAGGCTTTTTAATGCCGAAGGTTTTGTTATATCTGTCCAGGATGGGGGTATATCTTTGAACTTATACGAATAATTGTCAAGTAGCCTGTCTTTGTAGGTCGCCACAAACCACATCCAATATCTACAGGTCTCATGCATATTACCTGATGGAGCTATATACCATTCATTTAAGAATGTTTTATAATCTTTGTAATAATGCAATGCTTCATCGCATTTTTCGCGATGGCCATTGTTACATTTGTAATCAAAGACTCCACACAAATGTGTTTTATTAGAGTGTACATTGAATCCACACGAAGTTAGTTCTGCGATTTGAGAGTCAACAAAGCGAATGCCTATGCAGCATAAAGGTCGATGTTGTATGCAGACGTGATGAGAGTCTGTGTGGTCTTCATTTTTTGTACATGGTTCACCGCAAAATGGACACTGTTCTTGACATCCCCATATCTTTTGTATCAAACGCTCAATAGGACTTGAATTTGCCCATTGCACAGAATCGCTATCAACCTCATCAAAGCGCGACACAAGATCTGCTTCTGTTCTTTTCAAAGTGTCTAAAACTTCATCTGTGAGGTATTCTAAATTTTTAATAGTCTCTGTTTCTTTCTTCATGCTTCTAAACTTTTCTGTCGGAATAACGAAACCTGACTTTTTCATTAAAATCTGAAAACATTCCACCCAGTCATCGATAGAAATGCATGATTCAGCTTTGTATTTCATGTGTACATTTTGTACGCATGCCTTAACAGTAATAAAGAAAGTATTTATTATAGATGATGATATTTTGGCGTATAGCCTAGATTCTGGTGCAAACAGAACATGATTAGACTTATGTGTAATCCACGAGCTTGCATAATTCTTTGGATCACGTATGTATCGGATGAAATCATCGAAATTGTCTTTGTTTAAAAGTTCAGTGCATATTTCAATTATAGCTCTATTTTTCACTGAAGGAAGATCAGCATAAAGGTTGTCAGTTACTCTGTTTGTAATCTTTTGTGATGTCCATTCGTCACCAAAACTTTCGATGACGTTGATGAAAAGTTTTGAGACAACATCTTCTGAAAAACGGCAACTCAGGTGAGCTTCGAAGCTAATTTTTTGTTGTATTTTATAGCTTTTAAGACGGGCAGCAGCACCATATGTATTAAAATAGTTTATATTATGGTTCTCAAAAACAACATGTGCATGCCTACTAATATGCACCAACAATTTCACACGAAAAGGCATTAGAAGTTCACATTCGGTATTTCCCTTAGACATATTATTTATGCTAAAATTAATGTCATGAAGAAATTGATTAATAGACATTTCCGTTATTTCTTCCCTTACATTACAAATTAGTTCGATCTTTTTGTCAACTGCTTCAAGTAGTTCATTCGCCCTAGTTTCAACATTCTTCATTACACATGTTCCAAAAGGTATATGATCTTTTACTTTTTGTAATTTTGATAAGCTGATATCATTTTTTTTATCAATGCCTGTGTAATTGAATGTTCCCTTTAAATGTGTTACATTTGGCAATGGTTTCAAGCGATTGCTTTTTCCCAAAGCCTGTCCCAACACCGCGTAGTCTTTCTTGAACATATTTACAAGACAAGTATAAAAAATGTCGACCATTCTTCTTCTGTTTTTACCTGAATTAGAGGTGGGTCTATTTAATTTCTTTACAAAAGATTGCCATATCTTGTCGAAAAGTTTATCTATTTCGGTATTACTTAACGTTTTACCTTGATTTTCATTAGCAACTTTCATAGACATTTTCCGAAGCTCTTCTTCATGCTCCGCATGGCACTTTACAGTCAAAATTTCTACTGCCCTTTTCTCGAGATCCTTCTTTATTTGGTCTTCAATTGACTGCTCCAATTTTTCACACAATCTGTCGAAACGGATTTCTTGACTTTTTTGCCATTGAATTATTATATCTTTGTATTTGTCTTTTTTGAAATATTCTTTTATAACTTCCATGCTTTTTACCTTTTCAACAAGCAGAAGCTCCTTTATATCTGAAATAAGACTTTCTGCTACTGTTGATAAATTATCTTCCTGATCACAATTTGCAAATCTGTTTTGCGATATTTGTATTAAGTTATCTCGAATTAGGCTTTCAAGACGCCAAAGTTGATTTTGAACAACATGTTCCATTGCAATATATGCTTTGATTTCAATGCTGTTCCTAAAGGAGAATACAAAGTCTTCGTTAAGAACACCTTTCCATAAGTTATGTGCATGTTCAATTATATCGCTGAAAGATTTGTAGGATTTATCTTTCATTGTCAATGCTTTTCTCAAGATACTGGATTTAATATCTATTACCGTTTCACTATATTCTGTATTAACTCTAGCCATAGGAGGATTACCTTGCCACAGATTTTTAAGATACCATACTTGTGAGTTTATATCAAATTCAATAACCTGATTGAAAGTAGTTACATTTTTAATATTTTCGCTTTCTGCTGATTCCGTAGTCATTTCATCCAGAGTTTGAATTAATTGGCTTAGACCGCTCATCATATTTTCGGACGCAGAAGTTTCTGTTACATTCTGATGAATGAAAGAACAACTTTTCTTTAGGTCTAATTCTTTGTTGATCATTTTCAATCTCAGAAAAGCATGGACGATTACTTGAAGTATATCTCGTATTTCGCTTGTATTTTCTCCCATTATATTTATCAGTGTTATATCCCCTATTCCAGTTATTGCAGTTGCTAACTCATTATCATGTTCATGTTGCAAATGACTTGATTCAGGAGATCTCAGTCCTTCTGTGTCAACAACAAGAATGAAATTATAATCTGATACGTTATCTTTAAATATAGCAGTATCTGCAGGTATTAGTTGTGCATGAATACCCCTTGTACACCTTCCAGTTCGGGTTGAAAACTGACAACCAAACATAGTATTTAAAAATGTTGACTTTCCAGAGCTTTGCAACCCCAATACGCTGAGTGCAAGAACCTTGCCTTCTCCAATGTATTGATCAACTTTGTTAACAACAGCTGTTATCCATTTATAAGGCATATAAAAGCTTTCTCCATCTATAAGTTCTAATTGGTGTCCATCAGCAACAAGACGACCAATAATGTTTGACATTTGACTTAATGGGGGGAAATCTAATGCAGCGAAGTCTTTTTCTAGATCTAAGATTGCCTCACTTATGTGTCCTATTTCACGAAAAAAATGCTCAATAGAAAATGATCCTTCATCTATCTTTTTTTCTAGTTCTGTTATGGTATTTTCTTGCTCAATTATTTCAGATTGAACTTGTTTTTCATTGCTTTTAAGAAGTTTTAATTTTTTCCAAGCAAGTCGATTTTCATTCATTAATTGAGGCAGTGAATTCCGCTTTTTTCTTTCGATATAAAAATGTAACCAACAAAGAAAATACTTTAATGTTTGAAGATTATTTTTATACTGCTTAAGCAAGTTAGCGAAAAGTTTGACTGATTTTGTAATTGACATAATTTGAGTTTCTCTGACGGTTTTAATTTTAGCATCTATGACATTTCCACCTTTAAAGCCTTTATCTCTTTCCCTCTCTTTGATAAGTTTTCCTAATTCTTTTGAAAATTGACTATGAACAGGAGTCAGAGTTTGCTTCCAAGAGCATGATGAGTCCTCATCATTCATTTGCTTAATCATTTTAATTGAATCGATCTTGCCTATTTGACAAATTTCAACATCTTCATCTTTTCTTATTTTTACTGTTGCTTGGCATAAGCGTTCATGATATGATTTAGAGCAATTAGACTGCAATTGACATTCAATATGTACTGATATCAAGGAGACCATATCGACAGCGTTTTGTTCAATAATTCCTTTATATGTACTCAATACTCTTAGATTTAAGTGTGGTTTCAGTGTCGATACGTGTTTCTTAAAATCATTTATTACCTGTATTGTCTTTTGTGTAATAGGATTTGCAATAATTAATATTACTGACGAAAATTTAAGTAGAACATCATTAACATCTTTACTCCTTTTTAAAATAGTTTCAATGTCAACTATTATGGTGAGAGTATCAACAAAGGTTGAAATAAAAGTTTGAACCTCTGCATCAAAATGCTGTTCTAAATTACCCCTTAAGTTCAAAAAAGTCATTGCCTCTTGAAACCTATCCTTTTTATCACCAATTAAAGGCAACCAAAACATTTCGACATGTCCATTACTTATTTTTCTTTTTGTCATTCCAGAAGTAGAGTCAAAATTGAAAAAGGTTTTACATCCATGGTCCTTAAGAATACTATTCATTAACTTTGATTTTGAATAGTTGGGCCGACCCAACCTGCCAAAAGCTATCATTTTTGTTGGAAGCTGAAGAACGTCATTTTCTTTAAATTGAACTTCACTGTTTGCATCATTATTTTGCTTATTTTCTATTGTTAGGAATCGCAACGGCCAAACTGATAGCACTGACACTTGCTTTTCTTTAGTTTCCCAATACTTATACAAAAATGGTACAGCGAGTTTACAAAGATACAGTTTTTGTACAAAGATTTGTTTTAAAAATTGATCACAACATTGAAAAATAATAAAAAATACATCTAATGGGCTTATGCCTTGTTTATCGTCAGGTATGTCAGACAAAAAACTCAAAGCATTTTCTAAATCAATGCCGTTATTTAAATTTTGTTCATGTGTTACTGATACATCCCTTGATTCACTATGCGAACTCATCAATCGTTTAAGGACTAACCACGGAATATCAGTTGTACAAAGAATTCTATTCTCTTTCTCATCCAATTGGCTAACATCTACAGCAACAATGTCTCTGATCGATATTTTACCTGGGTATCTTTTAGTCAACCCAAGTTTTGCTAGAATTTGCCAAAATATATCCTTGTTAGACCCAACAGTACCTGTAAACATAAAAACCGATCATTAATTTGCAAATTGGTAGGGTCGAGATTGAACTATGTTTAAACAAAATATTCTGATTTTGGTGCCAAAAGTAAGGAACTATCATGTCCCTCTTTAAACTTTAAAGAAATGAGGTCTATTTTTTCACTGCATCTCTCGTCCGTCTTTTGGTTGGTTGTTTTCGCAGACAAAACTTGTTTGAAAAAAAAACGTGAACAGCAAAAACAATAATGCCCCAACATTTAAATCTTTAAGAAATAAAACATTTTAGGTCTTCACGCTTATTTGAACGTACGGTTTTAGTACGTTCAATCTTTATATTCAATCAACGATAAACGTGGCAACAATCAAAACTATAATCTGTTAACTTTTTATCATTCATCATCTCAAGTTTTTAAGATTTTCCTGATCTTCTTTATATTGTCAAATCATATATAAGTCTAACATTGTAGCCTATGTATCTTCCAGATAAGAAACCAGTTTGATCTTCATTTGTGTGTTTATTCAATACTGTTTTAGGGCGTTGGGCAAGGCTTGTTGGTATAAGACAGATATTTGAAATTTCTAAGAAATAAGTACTAGTTTCTTTAATATATCATATGATGTTCAAAGGTAAGTTATAACTAAAAACTAAAACGCAGATGAGCTGAGTTCCTAAGACCATTTTTGTACTGTCATCTTAAAAAAACATTTGCAGCTCATTTATTTAGTTTAGCATTGCGACATTTAAAAAAACGCAGCCACAATACAATCCAGTTAAACCAGCAGGGCACCCAAGAAGAACCGAACCGGAACAAAAATATCATCCTAATCAGAAAACTGAAATTAGTACATAAGAATGTTAATATGTTATCAATACTTTAAAACTGTTTAGAAATAAATCGTATAATATTATACGATATCAATGCCAGATGATGCCATATGTTCTAACTGATATTGACAGATAACATGAAAAACAAATATCACACTTTGAATTATTTTGTGTGTGTTTAATAAAAAAAAAACAAATGAACCAAAATAAATCAAGGAGAAAAACACGTATAGTCTTACAAGATATTAAATGAAATTGAATAAACACAGTGTGTATCAAACAATGATTTTGCTGCATTTTTGCATTTAAGCAGGAAAGTCACACATGCAAGTGAAGGTTTTTCTACATCAAAGCTTTGATATTGCAAGAATGACAGGTCATTACAATTAAAGCTATCATTTAGGGTGATTCATACCAACATCGACAAAAACCTTTTTGAAAAATAAGTGGTCACAAACAAAGGTGACCTCTATGATGAGTCATCTGAGAATCAAAATTTATTACCATTAATTGCATAGCTTCCGAAAGCATTATTCTGTTTTAGTAATCATAACATTTACCTTGAACCTAAGGGGTCCAGTAACAATCCCAAACTAGGTTCCCTCATCACGCCCGGCAAACTGTCGCCCCACTTAAAATTGTGGTGTACGAAACAATGAGCAAATGACATTTCGGAGATAGAGCAGCAAACGGCTAATTGTAAGTATTGTTTATGATTTTTTGTTTTGTAATTCAATAAAGTTGTAATTTTTCGAAAAACGGAAACTGTAGTTCTGAGTAGAAATACAATAGGCTTCCAATTATCTAATTTGTTACAAAAAGAAAATTATATTAACACAGGAGAACTATCACCCTGACCAAGTGAACGACGATTTGTTTAATATCGAACTTCTAACCATGGAAACTCTTTACACATTGGATTTTTTGAAAAAGTATTTTAAAAAATTATCAACCAGAAGCAATAGCTAGTCTTTCGTGCAAAATAAACTTCTCTTGTAAGGTTTTTCAAATTTGTATATCGATTATTCCGATTATAGTAGACCCAAACGGCAAGAGTTGGAGCGAGAGTCGGTTTTTAAGCGAAAGGCGATATTTAGTTGGCGCAAAGAACGTAGTCTACGAATTTCTATAAAGTAAAACTTCAAAGTTAAAATAGACGTACTTAACTCTGAAGGCGGAGAAAAAAAGAATTATATAATAATTCATTTCTACTATAACTAGGTCTATTAACCTGCGTTATGAGGACTTTGAGATGAACTTTGCCGGCCATCAAAACTTTCAAGTGCCATAACTCTCACATCTGTTTATTACTTTCTTTTTCGACTTGACAGGCCACACCCATTTTTATAGTGCACTCTTTATAGCCAAACCCTAAAGGTTTGGAGAATGTCTCAGTACATCACATTTTCAAAAAAAGCGAAATTTTAGTAGAAAAAACATTTTGGAACTTTTTGTCTTGTTCTCTTTTATCGCTATGCGTTTTTAATGTATTAAAACAATCAATTTTCTAACTTAAATATTAACAGGAAGTGTCTCTAATGGTCAAGGTCATGATCTATGAGCACATTTTTGTGGTTTTTGTTGTCCCCGAAAGTCCCTAAGAAATTAAAGTTGTCTCACAAAGTCCCTGATTCATTTTGAAGACTTGTTGTTATAAGTAATTTTAACTTTGAATTTTTGTATCAATTAGGGTTAGAGTATACAGACTGTTTGATAAGAGGCCAAAGCCGCTATTGTGGAGCAAATTGTTTCAGGGTTTTAATGGTTTTTACTTTAAGAATAAGGGTTTCGAGTTTATTTTCGCGAACAAAAACCCTCCTAAAACTGAACATTTTCACTTCTGAAAAGTCAAAGGTCACTAAGATACAGGAAGTTCACTGCAGACTCTTGGCTGCATGTGACGAGGAGTCTATAACAGCAGCTTAACTCGTACCCCAACCCTAACCCTAACCTAACCCTTCTGCTCTCAAGTGTCCCTTAGGGACCTTAGATGAGGCGATTTTTGAGATTTGAACTTTTTTTCGACCTTGAGCGCAATCACCCGTTTCCAGCTACTGGCTGCTGAAGACCTTGTCTACAAATGTCCCGTCGAGAGAGTCCTTCATACAATTTCCCCGCACGAAAAAGTATTTTATCGTTAAACACCCTTTACAGGAGACTCTTTGTACAAAGTCCTTTGTCCCCAAAAGTCCCGTTTAGTTACCAATGTCCCTCTATCTTCGTTAAAGTCCTTTCCATGTTGAAAAAGTCCTTCAAAGTCGCCACAGTCCATCAACTGTTGCCTGCAGTCCCTCTTACGTCGTTTAAGTCCTTTCCCATAGTCCTTACCGTCGATAAAGTCCTTTATGTTGTCGACGAAAGTCCCCAAAAGTCCACAATGTCTCTCTTACGTCGTTCAAGTCCTTTCCCATAGTCCTTACCGTCGATAAAGTCCGTTATGTTGTCGACGAAAGTCCCCAAAATATTATCAAAGTTCTTTAAAGTCGACACACTCCATCAACTGTTGCATGAAGTCCCTCTTACGTCGTTTAAGTCCATCCAATAGTCCTTACCGTCGATAAAATCCGCTATGTTGTAGACGAAATTCCCCAAAAGTCCACCAATGTCCCTCTTACGTCGTTTAAGTCGTTTCCCATAGTCCTTACCGTCGATAAAGTCCGTTATGTTGTAGATGAAAGTCCCCAAAAGTCCACCAATGTCCCTCTTACGTCGTTTAAGTCGTTTCCCATAGTCCTTACCGTCGATAAAGTCCCTTATGTTGTCGACGAAAGCCACACAATGTGGACAAGTTTTTTAAAGTCGACACAGTCCATCAACTGTTGCATGCAATCCCTCTTACGTCGTTAAAGTCCTTTCCAAAATTCCTTACCGTCGATAAAGTCCGCTATGTTGAAAATGAAAGTCCCCAAAAGTGCACCAATGTCCCTCTGACGTCGTTAAAGTCCTTTCATATAGTTCTTACCGTCGATAAAGTCCGTTATGTTGTCGACGAAAGTCCCCAAAATGTGGACAAAGTTCTTTAAAGTCGGCACAGTCCATCAACTGTTGCATGCAGTCCCTCTTACGTCGTTTAAGTCCTTTCCCATAGTCCTTACAGTCGATAAAGTCCTTTATGTTGTCGACGAAAGTCCCCCAAAAGTCCACCCATGTCCCTCTTACGTCGTTTAAGTCCTTTCCCATAGTCCTTACCGTCGATAAAGTCCTTTATGTTGTCGACGAAAGTCCCCAAAATGTGGACAAAGTTCTTTAAAGGTCGGCACAGTCCATCAACTGTTACATGCAGTCTCTCTTACGTCGTTGAAGTCCTTTCCCAAATTGACTACCGGCGCAAGTGCTTTCCCACAATTTAAACTTGTGAAAGCCCTGCGCCTGAAGGCCCAGTAACATGCATAAGGACTACCGGCGCAAGTGGTTTCCCGCATTTTAAACTCGTGAAAGTCCTGCGCCTGAAGGCCAAGTAACATGCATAAGGACTACCGGCGCAAGTCATTTCCCGCATTTTAAACTTGTGAAAGTCCTGTGCCTGAAGGCCCAGTAATAGAATTGATAATTTTAATGTAGATAATTCTTATTTTGATCAAATGGTGTCTGGCATTTATCCGCATGAACTGCAACTTAATAAAACGACTCTTGAAATTGTTGATATTAACAACAATTCTATTCACACGAAAATCTATGATATAAGAGATGACTTTGACTTTTGTATAGTTAATTATCCACATTTAGATGGAGACGTACCCCATGCAACATCTTACGGGGTATATGTTTCTCAGTTAATTAGATTCGCTAGAGCTTGTAGCAACGTAAAGGATTTCAACGAGCGGAATATTTTTATTACCAACAAGCTTCTAAAACAGGGCTACCGCTATCATAAATTACGGAAATATTTTACTAAATTTTACAATCGTAACTTTAATTTAATTTCTAAATTCAAAAGTGATTTAAAAACTCTTCTGTGACAAGGGATTAGCCAGCCTGGTTTTTATGGCGATGCAATTTACAAACTTGGTAAGATTTTGGGTCATGGTAATTTTTCTGCTGTTTTTATTAAAATCATTGGACGTTTTATTAAAAGAGGTTATGACCCTACTATTTTAAGACATACTGCATGTTTAGTGTTCAACCCTTTTACAGGTGGACACTACGCTTTCCTCTTTTGATTAAATCTGACGGACCAAATGGGAGACTCTATGATGGATAGTTTTTAAAGCCCTTTGTGACTGAATTGTCTTAATGTTCGTCTTCTGCCTTGCTTCGTCGGGCCCTTGTAGGTGATTTTCTTGTTGCTCTGTCTTCCTTTAGGACATTGAGTATTTTTGTTATGGTCATTGGGTTTACTTTTATATGTTTCTACACGATCATTTTGGTGTTTTACTTATTTAACCTTTTGTAACCATAACAACTGTTAGAATTTCACTTGGCGGGGTTTCAATTTATTTACACTGTCTCGTTTATATGAGCATGGTGAGGCTAAGAGCGAGGTTTGGTGCACCATTAACCGGTTTAAACTCCCCAGCAGTCATTATAATGCTGTTGACCGTTCCAAGGCGGCGCCCCTCTGTGTTCCTTAGATGTATGTCTATGTTGTTTCATACTGTTTTAGTGACACTTTTGCTTGTGTCCCTTGTTGTGTTCTCGTTCACGGTAAGTATCTTCCCCCTTTACCTCTAGTTTTTATTTCTTTGATTGACCCCCCTTTCCCCCGGTCTCCTGTCCCCTTCCCTTGTGCCCTTTGACTTTGTGGACCTAGTATTCAATCATTTATTTGTTTTCTTTTAATTCGTAATCAGTTATAAATTATTTAATCATTTAATGATTAACCTGTCTGTTCCCTGCCTTGTGCCCTGTCCTGTTTTTGTTTGGGGTCCGCCTGGGCTCCTTGCCACTAGTTCTTGTTGCTGGGTCATATGGGGGTTGCGTTCATTGAACGCTGTCTTTCCTTGTTGATCTTGTTTATCATATTTCATGACCACTGGACCAACTGGTTTCCTGCACCCTATAATTGCCAAAGGCCCCTACCCAAAGACATTAAATGGTCACGTATAATCTCAGGATTAGGGTTTCCTACACCCTATATAATTGCCAAAGGCCCATACCTAATGACCTTTTATGTTCACATGTAATCTTTATACCGGGTCTTTAGTTAAGGGGCCTTTAACGACTTTAACAGGGAACCAGCAAACAAAGTTTTGATTCAGAAATTGTGACTGATGGTGCATGTGTTCTACGTCACCAGATCCTGGGTTGCAGGTTCCCATTTAGTGATAATCACTTGCCACGTGAACAATCAAAGTCTTTCAGAGAATAATTATTGCAAGACAACGGAATATTTGCAGTTATAAACACAACAGTAGGTAAAATATATATCACTAAGACTTTTTGTAAATAATTGTAGATAATTGCATGAATCATTTAAAAAAAAATATTTCAATTGATATTCGTGTATGATTATTCTACCTGCAAATTGTTATAACTGGGAGAGGTACTGATACAGACTCAATCAAACAGACTGCAATTTTCATATTATTTTGATGTATTAAGTGCCTCCAAAGGATCACCTTTTCTCAGAATTTTTAGTTAAACCCTAGGGTTTATATTTTGGATTCATGACCAAAGTCCTTTTCTTTTTTTTTCAGACAGCGGGACTCTAGCACTCCTGAGCATAGTCCTTGGACAAGAATACATCGCAAGTTTTCGGAGGATTATTTTACAGCAGTGGTACTTAAGCAGCAACCTAGAGTAAGTAACAAAAATATCACTTATGATTTTTCTACACTTTGCTTTCTTTTTATTACAAAAATGTTTTTTTCTGTTGGATTCTTTTTGAATGATAGAACCTAAAAATGTTTTATTGTAAAATGCTGGATCATTCTATGAATGACTTCCATTTTTTCGACTAATTGTTGTGTGTTATATTGCCATGGGCTGTGTTTACATAAATTGTAAATTCCTGGAGAGGAACAAGCTTTTATAGCTCTCTGTCTCATTCGAAATTTGGTTTTGTAGATATTGTTCAAATGTTAAATTGCATCTTGGAAAAAATGTTTAAACCAAACCCTAGGGTATATATCGTTGTATTCATGACCAACGTCCTTTTTAGCCTTTCAGACAGCGGGTTAGGATCCCTAAGCAAAGTCCCTAATGGCTGAATCTACGCCTTCCAAGCAGACAATGAATAGGTATAGATGCCTGATATGTAGAAGTGCTGATAGCGTTAAGGTCCGAATACAAATGTAAGTTGTGAGGAAATTTCGGCATACTGGGCGGGCGGTACGTCAACCGGAAAGGCCGCTATTACAAACTTTACTCAATTGCTGGCTGTCCATATATATTGCCGGATATTCCGAGGCACTTTCGAGACAAGCACCACTATTCTCGACGTGCCTCCATCGAAACAAGCAAATTCTCAAAGAAAATCAAAGCCTTGGACTGGACTATTCCACAGGTGAGAGGCGATGACAGAGGTAAATACCTTGATTCGTATCCTACTAGTGCCGGCAAAGAAAGGAAAAGATATAGACGGCGATTCAGAACTTTTCCAAGGTCATGGTCCTCGTCGACCTAGAGGGACATGCCACCGCACAGGGCGGCACACGGTACAAGAAGCCCGTCATCGTCTTCATCAAGTTTAAGTAAAACAAGTGGAGGAGACACATCATCCGCGTCAGTTTCTCGGCCCGGCTCTAGTACAAGGACCCATTATTCGCCTCAGCAGTCAGCAAGACCTTCTCGGCAACGTATAAACGTACGTTTACCAAATAATTCTACATACATCTGCGGTCAGTTAGAGGAGGCAGAAGTCCCGAGCATACAGTTCGCAATGTTCCTCTACAATCCATCAGTATCTTGACATAACAAAATGCCAGAGTATGCCTAGGATATCGATAAACATTAAATATGTGGAAAAGTACATGAATGAGATGATACGACGTGATATGACCTCATCTACAATTTTATCAAAATTATACGTAATCAGAATGTTTGCTAGATTTTTTGTCTGCAAGAGATTTATGTCGGCAAACGTTCAAACCTTATATTATCCAAGCTACGGGCGTCAGTTAAAAACAAATACATGTAGACTTAAGATTATTCCACCATAACGAATTTGCGATCAAACACATAAAGTACTTATCACATGGCATTACGCCGTAGACATTACGTATCGGTAGGAGACATCTTATCGCTACTTTAATAGTTGACTCTGGTGCACGACCGTCAGACATCCAAAGCATGACTTTCGAAGAAGTAGACCTGGCAGAGAAAGTGACCATAGATGGTTGAACGGTGTTGCAGATCGTGCCCGTTAACAACCATAAAACTGCAAAGCAGGGCATGTTTAGGGTCGCATGTTGGCCACTGGCTTGGAAAGGGCTAAGTGTTTTGGCACAGAGTGCAAAAGAAAAAAATGGTGACAAGGCGCTTGTTTTAGCATGTCTGACGGCCGGGAAATGTCGACAAGCTTACTATGTTACGAATTTAGAATGGCTTGGTTATCCTCAGGATGCAAGGCCAAATATGGTCATTTTAACGCGACTTTAAATAGAAAGCGTCTGGCAACGAAGATGGCAACGGCTTCGCCGTTATTGTCAAAACAATAAGCCAAACAGCTACGACACGCCCCATCAACTGATCAGCGTCATTACGACTTAGTTCATGGTGCAAAGGAGGCCGCAAAAATCCTCTCCATCGCCAAAGGTAATCCAACTATAGGACCAGCCAGCACAACTGTCTCTTCAACATAATGTGATCAGCCTTTCGCTATTTCCGCTGGCGACCAAGTTCAAGCCCGTTTGTGACCGTTTAGATTTTAGTTCGAGCACAAAGAATAAGCGACTCGACGGAACGAGCATTTAAGTCGGCTCCAAAGATCGAACCTCTTACCCCAGGCTCTATAACGGGCATTCGTAATATGTGTACGACAGGCCCTGAGTGATTGCGGCTGAGGGCCTTTGACAATGACTTTTCGGGACCAAGGGTTAGGGTTGCCTCACCATTGATACCGACCCGCGGGTAAATCAGCTCGAACACAATGACTGTGGGTATCTCGTTCAAGAACGACCAGACATGACGTTAAAACTCAAATGCCAAAAATCTTACCCAATCCCTATAACAACCAATCTAAATGAAAACGGGCAAGGGACTTTAACAACATTTCTCAGGGGCCTTTAACGACATTTTTTTTTGAAAACCCTGAGGTCAAGGTCAGGGTTCAAAGGGGGACACAAGTTCGAAGCCCAACATTGACGGAAGCACAAGGACTTTAATCAAGTTATGACCTCGAGGACTTTACCGACATTTGACCAAGAAAGATAACTCTTATAAACGGACTTTCTTCACCTAAAAACTTTAAGTATCAGTTGCGCCCCTTCGTTTTTTTCACATAGTTTTAAAAGACATCATTTTAGACTCATAGGTCTACCGTAGACTAAAGGACTTTTAGTGAGGACTCAGGAGCGGTCACTAGGAAACAAAAACGGACTGGAGTAAGCAGGGTCTTTTATTTTCGGTGGACTTTAGCAACACCCCAGTAGGCATAATCCGGCTATTAAGTATTGATAATGTTAGTCCGTCTACCGACTGTGTCCTACTTTTTTGATTACGCTCGTTTTGTTCATTTTTTTATTATTTTTTTATTTTGGTTTCACGTCACACTGACACAGTGTAAGTCATTTGGCGACGTTCTAGCTTTACTGGTAGAGAAAGACTTCGGGTGCATTATTTTAGACACGAACGGGCACCTGAGCAGAACCAACGACGTTCCGTAAGCTAGTTGGATACCTTACTCACATGAAAGATTCCAAAGTCCCTGTCGGGATTCGAATCAACAGCGGTGAAGGGCAGGTGGTTTGAAGTTAGCGGTCTTAACCATTCGGCCACGGACGCCCCCCCCCCCCCTATGAATAAACAAACACAATTTTACAGATATTTTGTTTTATCTTAAACCAAGATTTGTAATGACAATATGCAGTGTTTGATGATAAAATTCAAAAGTTCTATTTACACTTTGAGAGGAAAATAATAAACTAAACAACAATGCTAAATAAGAGAGGAATTATCTTGAAACATAAGTGAAACACGTGTTATATCCTTTGAACGATTAAATTTTGTCAACCATTTTCAGAGAGATTCCCTACCTTACAAAAGTCTATTAATTTCTTAAATACTTGGCTTATTTTTGTTTGACCTGAATATGAAGCTATAAATTACAGAAAGTCATAGTAAAATGAACTCTTCGTACAAAAAATGGTAGTAGTGACACATTTATGTGTCCCGTGCATTGCATAATTTTGTCTCCGTTCTGCACCTTGAATATGTAACTTTTCGAAAAACATAACCTTTTGGCATAATACATACCTTCGCGATAACGTTATAGTCGTTGATAGGATATCACGCTTTATTACTCGTAGTTGTTGTTTTTATAAATATTACCACTTAGTCATGTCTTTTTTTAACTTTTGTAGCTTTAATTTAAAAGCATTCATAGACTAAGCTCCATCTAATAAGCCAAATTAATATGGCCTTTCGCTCAACATCGAACCTTTCGCTTGATCGCTTGCCATTTTGTTCCACTATTTTCCAAAAATATCGATATGCAAATTCAATAAATCCACCAGGAGTATTTAATGTTGCACGAAGGACAGAGTCTTTTTACGGGTTGATATTTTTCTAATACTAGTACACATTTTTAAAAAAAATCGAAGGGTATGGCATTCAATGGTTCGATATTCTACAAATTCGTCCATTTCATCAGTGAAAAAACGTTCTCCCGGGTTTAATATAATTTTCTTTTTGTAACATTGTAACATTTTCAGGTTTTCGAAAACAAGACAGAAACATGAACATTACTTACAATTAGCCGTTTAAATCGGCTTTCTGCTCTATCTCGGAAATGACGTTCGCTCGTTTTTCCGTACACCACAATTTTAAAGTTGAGCGAGATTTTGTCAGGCGTGCTCATAACATTGTTTTATGCCAAGTTTTATTAAAATATCTTTACTTTAACCATTGTCCTGAAACTATGTTTTTCTATTTTTAGTAACAAAAACATTTACCTTAGGCTAAGGCGGTCTTATAGCAATCCTTAGCAAGGTCTTCACATAAGATTGCTATATACAAAGTTTGATTACATGATCTTCTTGTTTACTGTCCGATCATTTTTTTATTTAGCAACAGTGTCCTTGATCTTGGACCCAAAAGCAAACCGATTTGATTTTTAATATAATTTACTTTATACAAAGGTAAAATTGCAATATCTCATTCATAACACAACTAATTGTCCAGAAGCCATTTTCCTATTTTTAGTCCAAAATCAATCCCGACCGTGGATTCATGTAAGGTTGCTATATACCAAGTTTGATAACAATATCTCAATCCTTACTCTAGTTATCATCCGGGTTAACCATTTTGTGAACCGAGCAGCAGACCAACCGACCGACAAGCTGACTCCTATATAAACTCCTGTTTAATTTGGTATAATACTTTCACTTACCAGTTTTGTTCGAAGAATCCTGTTCCGTTTCATCACATTCTGAAGGCGCAGTATCGAGGCGTGCATCAGTAATGGTTTCTTAAAAAGAATGTTAATGTAAAGAATAATGTATTTATCAAGAAGTGAAATGTCTTTAAAAAGGCGATGATGAATGTTATTTTTACGGAAAAACCATTGCAATGACTACAACTGAAAATATTGGATCTCAAAATAAGAATGAAACCTAGGAATGTATTATATCCAGTTTAATTAGCTAAAATGGAATCCTTAAAGAACACCAAATAAGAAAACAAAGAAAAATGTTGCAGGCTTGATTTGATAATTCTTATTTTGATAAAATGGTGTCTGACATTTTTCCCCATGAACTACAACTTAATAAAACGAACTCTTGAAGTTTTAGTAAATCATTTTTGGATCTTCATAATACTATCAACAACAAATCTATTCACACGAAAATCTATGATACAATAGATGACTTTGACTTTTGTATAGTTAATTATCCACATTTAGATGGAGACGTACTCCATGCAACATCTTACGGGGTATATGTTTCTCAGTTAATTTGATTCGCTGGAGCTTGTAGCAACTTTAAAATTTCAACGATCGGAATATTTTTATTACCAGCAAGCTTCTAAAACAGGGCTACCGCTATTATAAATTACGGACATATTTTACAAAATTTTACAATCGTTATTTTGATTTAATATCAACATTCAAAAGTGATTAAAAAACTCTTCTGCGACTAGGGATTAGCCAGCCTGGTTTTTATGGCGATGTGATTTACAAACTTCATAAGATTTTGGGTCATGGTAATTTTAATATCATTTTAATGTATTTATTAAAATCATTAAACGTTTCATTAAAAAAAGTAATGACCCTACTATTTTAAGACATACTGCATGCTTAGTGTTCAACCCCTTTACAGTTGGACACTACACTTTCCGCTTTTGATTATATCTGACGGACCAAGTTGGAGACTCTATGAGGGACATTTCTTAAAACCCTTTCGGACTGAACTGTCTTAATGTTCGTCTTCTGCCTTGCTTCGTCGGGCCCTTGTAGGTGATTTTATTGTTGCTCTGTCTTCCTTTAGGACATTGAGTACTTTTGTTATGGTCATTGGGTTTACTTTTATACGTTTCTACATGATCATTTTGGTGTTTTACTTATTGAACCTTTTGTAAACACAACAACTGTTAGAATTTCACTTGGCGGAGACTCATTTTATTTACACTGTCTCGTTTATGGGAACATGGTGGGGCTTAGAGTGTGGTTTGGTGCACCATTAACCGGTTTAAACTCCCCAGCAGTCATTATTATGATGTTGACCGTTCCAAGGCGGCGCCCCTCTGTGTTCCTCAGATGCATGTCTATGTTGTTTCATACTGTTTTTGGTGACACTTTTGCCTGTTTCCCTTGTTGTTTTCTCGTTTACGGTAAGTAACTTCCCCTTTGCCCCTAGTCTTATTTTCAATTTACCCACCCCCCTCCCCTGTTCTCCTGTGCCCTTCCCCTGTGCCCTTTGACTTTGTGGGCCTGTTTTTCAATCATTTATTTGTTTTCTTTGAATTCCTTATCAGTTACAATTTATTTATTATTTTAGTGATAAGCCTGTCCGTTCCTTGCCTTGTGCCCTGTCCTGTTTTTGTTTGGGGTCCGTCTGGGCTTCTCTCTAATGGTTCTTGTTGCTGGGTGGTGTGGGGGTTGCGTTTATTAAACGCCGCCTTTCCTGGTTGATCTTTTTTATCATATTTTGAGAAAGCCTGTTAATTAACGGTAGTATTAGTCCACGCCTATTGTACCGGCTCAAGAAAAATAAACATTTAAAAAAACATGAAAAAAATGTGAATTTTTGAATCTACAAAAAAGCGTAGATATGTTCATAGGGTAGTTATCATTAAACTTTTAATGTAAAACTTCCATGTCATGATATTTAAAGGTGGATATGGTTATTAATCTAGTTCGATTGCGCCCAGACTTTTCAGGACTGACCAGTAATAACTTCAGTGGGCAGGTCATTATTCGGGTAAATGTTTGTCAGGGCTTTGGACCTTTAATAATTTTTATTTTTGAAAAATTATTTTCGGACAACATATCTAATACAAGTGACGCAAATGAAATGAAACCTTTACAGGACTGATCAGTACCTCAAATACCTGCGCATATTAAACGTTTTTCCGGTTGAATGATTTTGAATTATGACCCTTTAGTAAAAATATGGGTTTAGACATGTAAATGAGTTTTTTCGCCTATTGCTACACAGTAGATGAAACATGCAATTTACTTTCATCAAGCGACACATGTGACTATTTTATGGAATTTTGTGTATGATATTAACTTTAAATAATACAGTCAGTTATTTATGGGTAATATTGTTTTGCCAGGTTACCTGTCGGCTACTTAGACAACGCCATGTGTGTCCTCAAAATTGTGAAACCTACACAGTATTGGTTTTCCCAAGGTTAAATTAAGAAACCACATCGCTTTCAAAATTATGAAAGCTCGTCGATAATTGCCTGTGTGAATGGTCACTAGAAATGACTTCGTATTTGGTCTCTTTCAAAATTTCATTTCATTTAGATGTGCCCATTGTTTTGTCGTTTATGGCACACATATTCTTTTAATTCGGGAACAGAAGCCGCTTTTCCAAAGAATGAAATAAAATGAAATTGTCATATAATAGGGTCCCTGATAACCGCCATATGAACGCAACTGCTTATATTTCCAGTTCTAAATTCCACCATTATCATGTTTAAAAGTTGAATTCTGCTCCAGGTGATTCGGGGGTATGGGCAGTATCTTGCACTAACAATTACTGTCCATGAACTGTATCTGCAGCAATTTTCTTTCTTGCCGTGTTGGATATTCATTTTTAATCTTTATTTTATTATCACACAATTTTTGATAAAATGCCAAATGTTTTTTCTCTTTTCTAAATTTCACCATTTTATATTTTGCGGTGTCTTTAGGTATGGATTGAAGCTTGCACTGAGCATTGTCGTCCATGTATAGGCGCAATCAAACATAGTTTGAAAGACCCTCTTATGCCAAATGTTGGCATTTGTAGGAAAATATAAGAGCGGTATCTACAGTACAGTAAGTTATAAAACCAAACATGGTTGAGTTCTATTGGACTTTAGATGATACATATTCGAACGGATCTAGGACATTAAGAAACAATCATAAATTAAATATACATAATGTGTTGTCACTTTTTATGTTCATCCTTTAACTCAGATGAAGTTATACTAACTCTGTATTCACTAGGAAAAGTCCATTTTTAAAATTGCACTGACAACGACAAAACGGAATTTAGGCGGGGACTTCTTATGCAGTTGTTTTTGAAGTTTCAGCAAAAAACTTCAAGGTGTAAGATCATGGCTTTAGGGGATTGTGATTAATATTATTATTCTCGCAAAGATCTAAGAGACCAGAGACCGATTGAAACCCCGACCTTTAAAACGAATTGTTAATATACAAACATCTGATGAACTATCAATGCTACATCAACATCTTATTTCCCTCCAATGTATAGCGGAAACCGTTTGTAACTGCAGTAGCATCATGGCAAAATGATGTTGTTTCTGATTTACTTGGGCTGGGCTGATCTTTGATATCTTCATATCGACTTAAGATAACAAGACATGTAAATCTGTAAATGGGTACTATCAAACAAATGTAAAAGGGTATTATCAAACAAAACTATGTAAATTGATATAAATATTTGTTTCACTGCGAAAGTTTATCCCTGGTCCTTTGTAATAAATATAGCGGTAAAACACTTGCCAAACAGAAAAATATGAAGAACCCCAGCCTTTTTTACTTTGAACAATACTGTGTGAGGTCTACAAATCAATACTGTATGCACACTAACTATGATGTAGGCCTTTTAGTTCTATCTTTTTTAAACGTTTACTAATTCTTTCGTTTGTTTGTAATTTTTGCACGAAACAAAATTCTCATTATAATCTAATCTATAATACAGACATGAACGCAGTCGTATCATATTGATTTTATTTAAACAGAAAGTGTCACATACATTGCGCAAGGTGTATCTACACAGACCTGAAACAAATTCACGCACCGAAAAATTATGTGGTATGGAGTCAAGTAAGAACTTTGTTACATTTATACTGACGAGCCTGCACTAATTGTTTCTGTTATTTGTGTTTTTTAAGACATTCGATAGTATGTTTCTTAAAATGTTAATCGATTCATATCTTGTCCAAAATTAGCATCTGTTTAAAAAACAGATAGCATAAACAATGATTATGGGATTGATTTAGCCATTTGCAAAACAATGTAAAATGATGCCCATTTTTACAGGAAAAAGTTCATTTCAGATTGTTCATACAATAGTTTGTTTTGCACTGGATTATAATAGATTCATGTTGCATACGTTGGTTGTTCGAATATCCCTTGATAAATCTTATAGACGGTTCATATATAACGCAATAACATAATAATTTACCCATTTAACCTTTTAAATTTATTATTTCCCTCAACATAAACTATTTATAAAGATGTACTCTAGTTAATTGAACATTCTAAATATTAATGGCACATGTCTGAATTCCCGGAGCACGTCAAATAATCTGCATTTTGTTGCGAATATGCTTGAATAAATTACGTCTATTTCAAATAACTTCATTATGATAACGTCATCCTGGGGTATAACATTGTAATGACTTTAGAAACTAACGAGAAACAGACATAATAAAAACATCTGATAAAAAAGTAAAATAGTTAAAATGGTGACGTTCGAAGAACGTGTGGCGCATAGATCATTTATCATTTTCTGTGTATTTCGACATAACAAATATTAAGATTTTATAACTAATACAACCAACCTACATTTTTTTACTTCAAAGACAACAGTCTATACAAACATATACATTTCATAATATAAACATTTTATGTGAGCGGTATGTTCAACAAATGATAACGAAACATACTCACTATACTTAGATTAGATTAGATTATAATAAACATATTAGCAAATACCTTACCAATTATCAAGCGATTCAATTAATCTATAACTATGAATTAGATTTGAAAGATTTGTTCTACACGGTATTAAAAATTGCCATTAATAAGAAATGTATCTCTAGTTTTAAAAGCTTCAAATAACATTATTGCTGTATTTGAAACAACATTTTAATTTTTACTTGACAAAAGCAACTTAAAGTTGTTTATATCTGGCATTTCATAGACCTTTGTTATCAATTTAAAAAGTCCTTATATCATATAAAGGGCATACAAACAAAAAGTCATGTTCTGACTTTACCGATGTTTTGAAATATTGACACATACCAGCATCTCTATTAACATTTTGATATCGCCCACGTTCAAGCAGAACATCTAAAACAACAATGTTTTTCCTATATTGCCTGATAAGAAGATAATTTACATAAGATTCAGTCTCAAAAGATGTTTTATACCCAGAATAAGAAATCAGTTTTGGACTTTTTAAACATTTACTGTTATTTGTATAATTATATTTATTATTAAGTCTTTGCACATATTCAGACAAACAAACAAAATTCTTTAACAACATATTGTGCATCAACTCATGAATTAAACCTCTTACATTCAATACACTGAATAGAACAGTTTAGCAACATATTTTGACATGTTACATTTGCATTACCGAACGTAAAATAAGAAACAAATAACAGAAAGACCGATCTCCGTCGCATATTTCCCACAACTTGAGGGAACTAACGAGGCCGGAAGTTTAGTACTAGCGAAGGATTAATGTCTGCCAACGAAACATTCGAATGAGACTAACAACCACATAATTTAAGTCTGATAATGTCAATTCATGGTTAAAACAATACTGTTTATGCCCTGAATGCCACGACGTGTACTTTGAAAAAGGCACTTAATGTACGTTAATCCATATATCTCATAGTTGAACTAAACAATGAATATATAATGATTGACAAAATCTCAACATTAGCCGTACGAGAAAATAACTTGATATTTGGTATTTTTCTCAAACAACTATATGCAATTTGTACAATTTGTAGACCATGATGATGTGCGGTCAGTATATCTAAAATCAACCATTCTTCGTCTTTTTAGGTGAAGTGAAATATTGCAGACCCGGGATATTGCGCGGAACACATTGTTGACCCGGAAGGTATTTGTTTCAGCTTTAGAAGCAGAACAATCACAAACAGAAGTCACAAGGGGCAAGGACAGGCCAATACAGAGCATAGGGAGCACAACGGAAGAAAGTTTTGCAATATAAACGCCTTGTGACGCATTGTCATGAAGCGATAAGACATTGGCCAAAGCTTTTGCGGGTTCTCAATTTATAAAGTATGTGTTTTGTTTTCGATGTTTTTTCTCTTTTAATTTTGCATTAATGTCTTTGTCTTTAGGAACAGCAAGTCAATCTTAATGCAGGACCCCAATTTGTGAAGAAAATGGCATACATTGTTTTCTGTTTACTGATTATCATTTTTGCAAGGCAAGTTATTTTCGGACTTTGTAGCCCAAATCGTAAAAACGAATTATAAAAAACATTGCTGACACTCTAGGCTATAGTTCTTGCATGTGTATCGTTATCTAAATCTCAGATCATACCTTCACATACCCAATGTCAACTATCCTATTATAAAAAGACATTAAAACAACCTATGTTTCCCGCTTAAGCTTCTGTTAAGATTTTCGAGGTCGTTTTACACACCTTCGTTATTTTGTACACAATATTCTGATTATACTTATTTGAATTTTATAAACAAGTGAATTGGAAATGTATGCATAGAGCATTAAAACACTGGTGTACATGAGCATTCTCATTTTAACAATGCCAATCGTGAAACAGCGCATTTTGTTAGACTTTACTTGGTTCAATATTTATTATTCTATTACCCGTATCAGATACCCGAAGATAACTTAATAAACTTAGTATATACTTTACACGATGATCTTTAGATGATATCAAATTATCACAACATGTCATTTTAGTCTCATAGATGAAGCAAATGTTAAATAGTATGTGAATTAAAAGGATTATTTATCAATTAATTATTATATCGATCTGAAGTGCGAAAAGTCAGGCTGGTTGCATATATGTTTAATGTTTAGTATTGTCTTTTTTTTTTTTTTTTTTTTTTTTAATAAACATGTTTTTTAGAACTAATGTACATGTTTTATTAGTGTCTTGATAACAAAAGATTCGTGGTTCGATTTGTGAATCGTAAGTGCTGAATAGTGGATCGGATCGGATCGTCACTTATCCGACAATCCACACCATTGCTAGGTATACAGAATTGAAGAATTGTATAATATTTCTACATGAGGAAAAAGTTTCAGGAAGTGTAGAATGGAATGTCATTGCTTGTAACTATAAAATTCGCTACCCTTTATCTTGTGCTCTCGGAAGAGTGCCAATATTTCTATTCTTTTAAGATAATTCAGTTAATACAATTATTTTATGAATGTGTTATCAATGTTAATCTAATATCTACAAGATAAGATTTCTACATAATTTTTTCGTAATACTGAACACAAAAGCGTTTTAGATGCATTCGTATTGGAATACTCGTATAGGTTTGAATAAGGCTAGCTCAATAAACAGAAAATCATAAATTTACCATTTTTGTTTTTATAGAATCAGGTTCTGGTTCTGCAAGTGCAACGTATTTGGTTCCATAAGAAGGAAAATTGAGCATTGAATAAACAACGAAACTAAAGATTCGTTTCCAGAGATAAGATGTCGTATTGTCGTATTCAATTTTAACGGACTTTTAATTAGATATTGTTGTCCAAAATTCAAATAGAAAGGCTTATAATGAGAATTCCTTGAAACGAAATTAATATAGGTTATTGTATTCCTTTACTGCATTTTCATTTTTTTAAATACTTTTAAACGGTTAATGCTGACGCATAATAAAAAATAATAACGATACCTATTGTTTGTGTAGATACTGCTCCTTGCAGTTCCCTTCCATCGAATTCAATTTCAGAATCGTCCTTGTCCCCTGTAAAAACCAACAATTGGCTGAATATCGATGACACACTAGTGTAAGAATTGCACGTTTTAACTGTTTGCTCGATTTTTACGCTTTATTGACAGTATTTGTTATTATTTATCACGGTTATCGAGCTTTATTTCATAAAATCATTCATAAATGACATTGACATGTACAAACAATTAAAATAATGTTATCTCATATAGAGTTCACGTTAATATGCTATGTTAGACATATTGCTGAGACTCATGGTACTAGATCTTGCAAGTGAATTGTTATTTTAACCTCAGATCATATCTTCACAATCGAAATGCGATCACTCCTTTCATAACAAGAAATAAAAATAACCTATGAATAACTCTAATGATCCTGTTCATAGTTTCAACACTATTTTACGCTACCTCAATTAGTTAGCTACTAAACCATACCTATGAAAGAAATGATTCTAAAACGACAAGTATGATTTTTATATTGCCCTGCTTTCGGATCATTTAAACGCAGATATCAGTGAGTCATGACAGTTTTGTGCACAATATTCTTTGCACAAAATTGTAAACTCGTATATTGTATTTTATGTTTGCAGATCAGGAAATACAATGCTGACATTCAATCTCAGGAACAGGTCTTCCAAACAATCCTAAAAACAAACTAGTTCTCAAAACTAGCAATGTTAAAGAAAGAAACAATTTTATTTTGTTACAAGTATTCCAACGCATTCAAAGCTTAAATGTTGCTTTGGCTTATGGAATTGTCAATAAATGCACAATCAAAAATTATGCGAATGAATATCATTTTAATCAATGACAATTGCTCGGCTATTTCCGTAAAGCTTCGGATTATTGAGATCGGAATTAAACGCCGTCTAAATGAACATTTGTTATTTAGACTTTCTGAAAAATAAAATAAGGATGTTGATTCTAGGACAGGGACGAATTTAGGGCAGTCGACGATTGATAACCAATTTCTACCATAAGTAATAGTCTTATAAGTTAAATACCCGATAATTTAATCCACATAAACAAAGCGCTATTTTTAGTGATGTCGATCGCGTATTACACAAATGAATCTGACTGTCGAGTAGTAAAACAATATTTACATGTCAGACTGTTTGAGCGAGAAGATTTTCGCTATATTGTTTACATCAGTTAGAAACAACAGGTTTACCGTGAACACAATATCTAGAAATTAATAAGGATTACAAACCCTTATGAAAATTCTAAATTTAGAATTATTTGTGTTTTTGTCAGACGTTTTCTCTTAACTTCCCCGTGGTCCAGGGGTAACACACTCGTTTAGGAAGTGAGAGGACAAGGGTTCCAATTCCAGTCAAGACATCTACTTACTAGTATTTTTTATTTTGTAAGTGTATTTTTAGTTATTTTAACATTCTTTCTTAGGTAATTAGCTATGGTATGCAAGCATAAAGTGTTGCTGTCAGAAAAAAATGTACATAAATGAATTCATACTCTGGTCTTTTCTTAAAATTTCTTAAATCTCGTTCCGCGACCCGTGGAGCGAAGTTTTATTTTAAAAACTTCGCCCCGCGACCTGCTAATAAGCTTGTTTTCGTTCCGCGCCCCCGCCATTTTAACTTATTTATTATCGCCTTTCGCTTGGCGGGAACACAGGGCAAAACCCGTGTTGAGAGGTGTTCTAATACACATGAGCTTCAACTATGGTGGCTGATTTGTGCCACCATAGTTGAAGCTCATGTTTATTAGAACATCTCTCAATTTATAGGATTAATGCTTATTACAATCTGGCATATCAAAGTCCGTTAAAAATATTTAATATATATATTGATGCTACGTGCGCAGAATTGAAGCTCGTATGATATGCCTACAGGAGGAATAAGTTAAAGGAAGTGTTAATTGGCATACTTTAACAGTCGCTAACCTTTATCTTGTGCACTCGATAGAGTGCCAAATTACCTATTTAAGTAAAGTACTTAAATAAACGATTTTTTATGAATGTGCTTTTAATGTAAAGCTAAGATGTTTGTCCATTTCTTCATGTTTTGTGCAATATTGAGCAAAATAGAGTTCTACATGCTTTCATATTTGAGCCCTCTCATACTTTAAAGTAAACGTTTTGTACTGTCTAAATAAAGAATGAAAACAAAAATAAACCAGTTTTGAGCGGAGACTTCGGTGCTGTTTCTGCAATTGCAACGGAAAAAGAAAATTCTTCATTTATGTTTTAGAAAATATTACAACGAAACTAATAATAACGCGTCAGAAATAAGATGACGTTTTCTAATTTAACGGACTTATCAATTGAATACTGTTGCTCGAAATACCAATGCACAGCCTATAATTAGAATTCAGTGAAAAGGACTAAATGTAGGCTTCTGTATTAGTTAACTGTATTTCATTCATTAATATTAATTTTAAATTAGATACTTTTACTAAAGCGTTTATCTTTCAAAATACGATACAGGTTATCGTCGTCATTACGCATAATAAAGAAATAAAGTAACCTGTTGTTTGTGTAGATTCTGCTCCTCTTCCAGCAAATTCAACTTCTGAATCGCCTTTGTCCCCTGTAAAAGACAACATTTGGCTGAATTTCGATGACATACCAGTGTGAAAAAATGCGCATTTTTATTGTTTGCTCAACTTTTCACCCTCAATTCTTTTATATTCAGCACGGTTATCTGCTTGTATAACCAATTCATTAGACAAATAAATTTAAGGTGCTACAACTTTTCAAATAATATATACTAGGTAAATATTAGGCTATGTTGACAGTATTTAAGACTCGTTTAACATTTCTACAGGAGGAAAACTTTTAAAGAGGTGTACATTGGCATAACATTACATGTTATCATAACAGTAAGTACCCTTTATGTTTTGGGCTCCGTGTCAAACTGCCAAATTGTCTATTTATTGGGGAGAAGGACTTTTATAAACATTTTTAATGCATGTGCTATCAATGTTAATCTAACATGTATATCTATCCGATTAACTTTGTTTATTCGGTTTTTTTCGCAATTTGAACAAAATGGTGTTCAACATGCTTTCATATTTTAATAGTCGTATAGTTTAAAAGAAGTGTTTTGTACTGTATCAATAAATATGGAAAAGCATAATTTATCATTTTTGTGAGAAGAATCCGGTTCTGTTTCTGCACTTGCAACGGAAAATTGAGCATTAATGTAAAAAAATTAAACTACAAAACTAATGATATATCGTCAGAAAAAAGAAGGCGTATTATCAAATAAATTATTAATAATTATTAATAATAATAATAATTAATAATTATTGTAAATTAGCGGCGGACTTATGAATTAGATATTGTTATTCGATAATCCAATGCAACGACCTGTAATGAGATATCTCTCCAACAGGACTTAAGGTAGACTATTCTTTCATTTACTGCCTTTTCATTTAATATATTTAATGGCTTTTAGTGAAGCATTTATCTATCCAAAACAAAGCATGCTACTATCATGACGCATTATAAAAAATAACGCAACCTGTTGTTAGTGTAGAATCTGTTCCTTTCATTTTTCTTCCATCAAGTTCAGCTTCTGAATTGTCTTTGTTCCCTGTAAAATACAAAATTTGTCTGAATATCGATTACATACTTGTGTGACAAATTACACATTTTAAGTGTTAACTTAATTCTTCGTCGTCTGTAAAATAAAACTAGTGTGGAAAACGCAAATATTAATTGTTTGCTCAATCTTTTTCACGCTTTATTGTTAGTTATTTTATAATTTATCACGGCTATCGAGTTTTTTTTTAAAATCATTAAAATAATGACTTTGTTATGCCGACTTTTTTTCTAAATTATAGTTATTCAAGTAATCTTTAGGTCAACATACTTTATTATTGACATTGCTGACACTCTAGGTACGAACTACTAGTTCATGCAAGTCAAATGATATCCTAACCTCAGAGTATACCTCGTTTATTCAAGGAACAGAACGTACTAAAATCTCACTTCGGATTTTATTATGGGCATGCTTTCAGTCATTTAAACACAAATGTCAAAAAGTCTTGTCAATTCTGTGCACAATATTGTTGTTATAAATATTTGAAATTTGCTTTAAAAGGTTTATTGTGTATTCATTGCAAAGATCATTCAATACTGGCTAACATGAACATTCTATTTTGAATACAGCAAATACTATAACAGCGCCTTTTGTTAAATATTCTATGGTTCAAGTTTTACCATTCAATTTTCCATATCAGATACTCGAAGATAACTTTGTAAACTTAGTATACACATTTCACAATAGTATTAATTTATACAACATAAAGTTCACGTTATTAGGTACTTTATGTCACACGGTTGAAGCAAAAAGTTCTGTCAATTAAGATGGTTAATCATGATTATAACAATCTGACGTGCGAAAGTCTGATGACAACCATTTAATATTTCCGATGTTAGTGATTTATTCAGGTGAAATTAGTTTTAGGAAGTGCGGATTGGCAAAATAATAACAGTTGATACCCTTTATCACCTGATAATCTTTAAAAAGTGAAATGATCCCCCTCTTAAATGAATCTAACTGTTAGCATGTTCTTATAAAATATAGGATATCTAAATTATCTATTCATTAAAATGTGACCTGTCGCTTGAAATGTTCTGTTACCTCCGCGAATATTTTTGCGGATCTTATTTAAACATAAATAACACAAAAATAAACTGATTTGTTTTATTACTCAAATAAATGTTATATAAAAACATATTTCTTTAAAAAAAGCGAAATCAAAATGTTTTCTTTTGAATTTTATAATAAAATGCAACCTGTCGTTTGTATAGGTTCTTCTTTGTCCAGTAATTGTTTTGCAGATTCTGCTTCTGAAGCAACAATATTCTCTGAAAAAGAAAGTGAGAAAATATGTAACTTACATTTCGAGAGTTAGTCACCTTTAAATGGGGAAACTTGTTTGCCTAAACCCTTTGCAGGCCTTATCTCAACATGTGAGGTCAACTTCAAAAAATCAAATTTTCCGGATCTTGATCTGTGTATTCAATTCCCTTTTTTAAAAATAGTTTAATTTAACGTTTGTCGATCTTACTGATCTATCGGTTGCACACAACAGTTGCCCCTACATTGGTTAATGTCAAAGGGCCATACCCTATGTAACATCATTAGAAAACAGTGTGCAAATATTCTCAGGTCCGGCATATGAATTATGTTGTTTTATGTAATTGTTTAACATTTTTGACCCCGGTAGCATATTTTTATCAATCGTAATATCAACAGGCATATTTTCCTGACCAATTGTAACAACTTTTATAGTTTTCTACATATCTCGTTCTATCAAAATAGTTTGTATCTGTCACATTTATGTAATTATGAAGCAATTCCTATAAAGTATAATTTATCAAAATGTTGTTGTTATAACTTGGACATTAAAATGTAACCTGGTGTTTTCAAAGGCTCCGCTTCTTCCTTATTTGTTTCTGCACATTCCATTTTTAAAGCAGTTTCCTCTGAAATAGAAAATCTTAACATTGCTTTTGAAATTGACATTGGTTTTGAAATTGAGTTGAGTTAAGAAACATGGGCCATGTTTAATACCCCCTCCCCCAACTGACGGTATTTTCGCAATGTGCATTTGTTTCGTATCCCAATATGAAGAGTCAACTCTGCAGAACTCACTTACCGGAAATTGAACAATTATATGTAACCTTTAACCGAGTTTTTGCCTCTATTCAGCATGTCAGGTATATCTATGCATTTCTTATCAGGGGAAACATACATCACCTAGATGTTTAAACACAGACATCGCTAAATGATAGAAAGTCATAGAAGGTTGCCCACGAATGTTGCCGTTGCGTACAATTTATGCGAATGTTCCATACATTTATGGTCTTTTGAGGAAATTATGATACCTTCATATGAGCTATATTGTTTTCTCTGCATTTTAATACGAATCCAGTGGCATGTATTTTCTTAAATCCTAATTTCAAAAAGCATATTTTCCTGGTCGATTTTGAGAGTTTTTATATTTGTCTGGATCATTCGCTATATAAACAGAATAACATAGTGTATATTTATTTAACTTCATAAGTGTGTATAAAAATAAAAACCTGTTGGTTCATTCTATATTATTATTGCAGATTCCATTTAAAAGGAATATTCGTCATGAAAATCAATTAACCACTCAAATTAATTTAATTGAAAAGTATATAGCTATTTGATATAGAATATCTAAATGTTTTCGCTAGAATTTTATGTTAACTTTTATCTGTTGTTTGCATATGTTCTGCTTCTTCTTGTAGCTTAATTAGAGATTTCAATTAAAACAGATATCGTCAGAAAACACTTGATATATTTAATCTCTCACGGTCATGTAACTGAATAGCATATTGCCATGAGATATGGGATATCAAAATGTTTTCGCTAGAATTTTATATTTAAACAGTAACCTGTTGTTTGTAGTGGTTTTGCTTCATCCAGTAATTGTCCTGCATATTCTGTTTCTAAAGCGACGGTGTCTTCTGAAATAGAAACTATTTAACTTCAATTTTGAGATTTAATGATATGCAATGTAATAACTTGTGTTATTTGCCCTACCTTCCCTGCATGTCTCGTATATTTATGCATTTCATATAAGGATACAATAATTGTATTTAGCAATTATATCGATATTTAAATAAGTGTGTCAATGTTACGTCTATGACAGACGTTGGAGAGGGCAAAGTTTGCCTTAACAAATAATTGATGTTCATGTTTATATCCTTATACTTACCTGTATGACATTTTTGAGAAATATTGTAGAATTATTCTCAGGTCCCTGCATATAAAATTATGTTGATCTCTATGCGATTTTGATACAAATCAAGTGACATGTTTTCAACAATTATATTTGCCTGGTAGATTGTAACAATTTTTTTAAATTTCATTTCTCATATCATCTGATCAAAATATTAGTTTTTTTTGTTTTGATTTTATATTAAAATGAGACATTTTTGCCGTAAAGCAATTGCCCCCCCCCCCCCAATATTCCTACTTGAGATTCTATTCCTAGGGGGCCAGTGTCTTCTGAAGTTAAACAATTTTCAACTTTACTTTAATTTATATTAAGTCAAGTGCATACAGTTATGCTTCTTTTCGGCTCCTGTTTAAAACCCTTTGTCTTTGCGAACTGTGTTTTTACATCATATCAGGATAAAAATACATCAAGTGTATTTATATCAATAACATTTCTATTTGAATGTTTGTGACTATGTTACTTTATGTCTTTGGGCAAATGTAACGTTATTTCAAACGTCTTAGACGTTGGGGCGCGAGAAAGTTGCCGCCTCAGAAAATTAATGAAATTCTCTATATTTTATATCCTAACACTTACTTTTATGACATTATTGGGAAGTATTTGAAAAGTATTCTCAGATCCCTGCGTATGGAATAACAATGCTTTCTATGTGATATAAATACCAAATCTTTTGCATTTATTTTTATCAAAGCTTATTTAAATAGGAAATATATATATATGCTTGGTTGATTGTAATATTTCTTCGAGTTGTCTGGATCATTCCTCATATTAGAAGAATAGAATATTGGATATTTGAATTTTTGCTTAACATCTATATATCAAAATGAGACCTGTTGGTTGTAATGGTACTCCTCCTTCCGATACTTTCACTGAAGATTCTACATTAAGCGAGCAAGTGTCTTCTGAAAACAAACATATTGAACATTACATTTTTATAAGTCAAATGTATAAACTAACGTTTCTGTTACAGTCTTGTGTCTTTGCGAACTTGATCTTTACATACTTGGTCAACTTAGCAAAATACATTTCAAGGATGTTGATTGTCTTTTAAAAGTTATATGCTCCGTCTCTTAGATGAATGTAATTGTTCGTATATTATTGTAAAATATAGGATATCTAAAGGTTTTCGTTAGAATTTTATATTAAAATGAAACATGTTGCTTGTAAATGTTCTGTTACATCTTGGATTATTTTTGCGGATTCCATTTAAAAATAAATTTCACACACAAAATAAACTGATTTGTTTTATCTCTCAAATAAATGTAATATAAAAGAATATTCTAACCGAAATGAGATATCAAAATGTTTTCATTTTAATTTTTATAATAAAAAATACAACCTGATGTCTGTAGAGGTTTTTGTTCATCCAGTAATTGGTCTGCAGATTCAGTTTCTAAAGCGACAATATTTCCTGAAAAGAACATAGCTAACTAAAATTTCGAGATTTATTTGCCTGTAAATGGAAAATCATATTTGCCCAAACCCCTTGCAAGTTTATCCCAACAGGTGAGGTCAACTTCAAAAGGCTTTATTTTCCGGATCTTGATCAATTCCCTATTTGAAAGAGTTCTATTTAACGTTTGTCGACCTTTTTATACGACGTTTGTGCGCAACTGTTGCCCGTGCATTGATAAATGGTAAATTGCCATATTCCATGTACTGTATCACCATTAGAAAAAATGTACAGACATAATCAGGACCTGATTATGAATTGCGTTGTTTTATGCAATTGTTCAATATTGATGACCCCGGTAGCATATTTTTATCAATCGTAATATCAACATATTTGCCTGATCAATTGTGACAGATTTCGTAGTTTTCTAAATATCACCTTTTATCAAAATATGTTATATCTGTCAAATTTATCTAATTGTGAAGCAATTTCTATAAAATATAATGTACTTAAATGATGTCGTTATAACTTGAAATTAAAATGTAACCTGGTGTTTCTAAAAGCTCCGCTTCGTCCTGGGGTGTTTCTGCACATTCCATTTTTAAACCAGAATCCTCTGAAATAGAAATTATAAAAATTTCTTTTGAAATTGACATTGCTTTTGAAATTGAGTTGAGTTGGGAAAAATGCGCCATGTTGAATACAACCCCCCAAATTGACAGTATTTTCCCCAATGTGCATTGTCGTCGTATCCAAACATGAGGAATCAACTTTGCAGAACACACTTCCCGGAAAGTGTACAATTACATGCAACCATTAACCGTGTCTTTACCTCTATTCAGCATGTCAGGTATATTTATGCATTTCTTATCAGGGGGAACAGACATCACCAAGATGTTAAATACAAACATCGCTATTTGAAAGAGTGTGTCAACGTAATATCGAACGTCATAGAAGGCTGCCCACGAATGTTGCCGTTGCGCACAGTTAATGTGAATGTCCATGTTAATCTTTTATATCCCTACACATATCTATATGAACTTTTGAGACAATTATGTTAAAATATTCTCAGGTACCTGCATACAAAATATGTTGTGTTTTTTTCCTTCCGCAATATAAACACGAATCCAGTGGCAGGTGTTTTCTTTTAATCCTTATTTCAAAAAAGATATTTGACTTGTCGATTTTGAGAGATTTTACAACTTTTCGGATCATTTGTCATATCAATAAAATAACATATTATATAGCTATTCAACTTTATAATAATGCATAAAAATGAAACCTGTTTGTTGCAAAGGTTCTGTCCCTTCCGGTATTCTTGTTGTATATTCAATATTTTCGGCGACAGTGTCTGCTGAAATAAAAAATAGTCAACTTTGCTTTTACATTAAATCAAGTGCATTATCATGTGTTATTTAACGTTCCTCTCTTACAGCCCGATGTTTTGCGAACTATGTCTTTAAATAAGTTTTATACTTCCCAGTTAACATTTCCAGGATAATGATGATCTTTAAAAAGTGATATGTTCAATATCTCAAATCAATGAGGCTGTAAAATATATTCCTTAAAGATAAAGTACGTGTAAATATTTGCGTTAGAATCTGATGTAATAATGTCACCTGTTTTTGTATATGATATAATTAATTCTGTATTTTTATTGCAGATTTCATTAAAATAAATATACGTCATAAAAATTAATTTATCACCCACATTTAATTTTTTTTGGGAAAACATATTTTTTAAACTATATGAAACATGTATAATATTTTGTTAAAAAATATAAATTTACATGTGTTTCATATTAGCCCGATTTTTAGCAGTTTTCATTTAAGACAGTATCGTCCGAAAAAAAAAATTGATATTTTAATCTGTACGGAATGAACAAAAGTTTTTTCCTTAATAGGATTCTTAAAGTTTTTTTGCTAAAAATTTATATCAAAAATGTACCTTTGAAATAAGGTTCTGCTTTCCCTTTATAATTGTTCTGTAGTTGTACTAAAGCGACCCTGTCTTCTGAAAGAAAATATTAATTTTTAATTTTGGATTTAAAAATACAAAAAAGGAATAACTTTGTTATTTGCCCCACCCTTTCCCCGCATTATTATATAAATTAAGGGGGTTTCATCTAAAATGCAAAAAATTTCCTATTTTATCGATATTTTAAAAGAATTTAAAATTTTACGTATAGACTTGGACGGGGGAAAATTGTCGTTTAAAAAAAATCCTGTAAATTTCAGCTTTTTATCCATACACTTACCTGTAGTCTATTAAATATTGTAGAAAAATCTTTGGTCCATAAAAAATTTTGTTGCTCTACCATTTTTTATCGAAACAAGTGACAATTTTTTTAAACAATTTTTTTTTAATTTTATTTTGCCTGGTCGATATAAAACTTTTTTTAAAATTTTATTCCCATATCATCAAATAAAATATTTTGTAAATTTATATTTTAAAAAGAGAAATTTTTTGGAAAACAAATGCGTCTAATTTCTTGCGATTCTATTTCCCAGGCGCCAGCGTTTTTTTTTAATTATATTCAAATTTTAATTTGTGTTTTTCAAGTGCATACATTATCCTTTTTTGTCTCCTCCTTTTTAAAACCCCTTTTTCCTTGCAAACGTTCTTTTCTGAAATTTTTCATTAATAAAGGGGAAACAAAGTTTTGTTAAACGTTTTGACTTGGCCGAGAAGGGTTTCCACTTTAAGAAAAAAATTGTAAATCTCCTTATCTATAACCCTTTCCCTTTAATTTTTTGACATTTTGGGAAAATACTGTCAAAAATTTTAATCCCAAAAATTTCCCTTTATTTTTTATCTATCCTAAAATAAAAGAAAAAAAATTTAATTATAAATTTTCATGGGGAATGTAATTTTTTCCGGGGTTTCTTGATCATTCCCCATAGAAAGAAGGAAAATTGGGATATTGAGTTTTTTTTAACACTATTTTTTAAAAAGAAAACCCCTTGGGTTTTAATGGGTACGTTTTCCCATA
>NW_026862980.1:0-76798 GCF_026571515.1 Ruditapes philippinarum
GATAATCCCTCGTATAGCTCAAATGACCCAAAAGGCGTAAATGCCAGTTTTGGGAACGTCCATAAGGCAATGCTACATACCAAAGAACTAAGCTTTGGACAAAAAAGTTGCACATAGAATGATGTATATGTATGTTCCTATATAAAAGTTTATATCCAGTTTATATCAAGCGACAGTGGCGGACAAAACTGGCTCAAGAAGAATACTTACAAGAAGTGCTGTAGTTATCCAAATGGGCCTACAACATGACATTTATCTAAATTCGGGGTGATTTAGCTTTACAAAATTAGACTGAAACATATGTTCTATATCAACCAAATGACCCCTTTGATGGGCCAAACATCGACAAAAAGTTCATACATTTTGTTGAAATCCTAATGACTATGTTTCATGCCAAATATTGAAACCTTGGGCATGGTAGTTTTACACAAAATGTGTTTGCAAAAATAAGTCTTTTCTCCTCAGCGATTTCAAATAAGTACACTAAGGGCGTAAGAAATATCAATTTTATAGAGGTCCACAAGGAAATGTAATACTATAGTGATTAATATCTTAACAGTGGGGTTTTAGATTTACACATTAGGACTTCGTTCTCTTTCAAGACAAATGTATATAAATCAAATATACCCAGAGCGGCGTATATATATCGACCAGAGGGGCATAACAAACATCACTTATGTAGAGATTAAGTGTAATGTTACACCTAGGCATTGTAGTTTTACACTATAAAACATAATTATGTATTTTAAGTTTGAATATTGAATTCTGCTTAAGCCGGTACTAGGGGTCGCGGTAACGGTAAGTTGCACTTTCCAGTACCATCCTTGGACAGGCTTAATTAAACCGAGTCTATAACAGTTTCAATTATGTCGTTTTGCGCGTTCTTAAATGATTCCGTTTTCTCTAAATAAGTTTATATTAATCAGTTGACACCAAGGCGAAGAAAACTTTGATCCGAGGAAGATCAAATAACCTAGGTTCTTCAAATCGATTCAAAAGATATAGAGCGGACACGAAATTTAAGCAAAGTCAACATTTCTGTCCACTTTTTTCAATTTACGTTTGTCGATTTAAGCGGACACGAAATAATTTATAGACGAAATGATGAACGACAAGGTCCATGCCACTATACGCTCAAATGGTTTAAGGCCTAAAGAAAAAAAGGAAATAGTAACTTGTCAGTAGCTTATATTTATATCTGCATGCTATTGTATTTAAAACAAAAGTACGTGTAAACAATCACATCTTGTCCTTAAATATTTTTTTATTTTGAACTATAATAATTATAAAAATAGTGTAATATGAAAATGGAATTTATTTTAATATGAAACTTTACTATGCGGATAGAAGTTATATTACTGGGTAATTTATGGTGGTTTATGGTTATTTAAAATAAATATGCTTAATAATCGTACAAAAAAAACGAGGTTTGGAAAAGCATACAATAAACGTAATAATTAGCTCACTTTTTTATTTGTAATGAGAACGTAAGTGTGACTTACCTGATTATATAACCGTTTATCCCAATATATTACATATTATACTACATTACATAAAACACCGACTACAAAGGAAGGTAGTTTTAATTTGTGGTATCTTCATAGATAAATGACGCTATCTCGAACCCGACGTCTCTTTATATATCTACTTACGTCATTGGCGTGGAAACACAAAATAATATTTTAATTGGGCTAAAAATGACGCGTTGCGACGAATGACGCTAATAAATCGACAGGGACGCTCAAATACCTCACAGTGGCTACCTCCGTTGGCAGAATTGTAAACACTGCCTTCATAGACGTCACATGATGATGAAAGTCACATGACGTAACGTCGGAATTCAAATGTAAATATCGACCGTTACATAGAAAATCTAACGTCATTTTTCTCTTTCTGTTTATTTTTAACTTTTCGTACCTTCGTCCGTTATATTTTATCAAAAAATTATCAAAAGTATACACACTCATGAAAAATAAATAAAAAAGCTTAAAAATATAAAATATCAAAATATTGATATTAAAATGTTTGTGATGGCAGAGATCTCTGTACTGACAAGGGGAGATCACTGCGTAGGAGATTGAGGGACGCTATAAATCATTCGGGATGACGCTATTGTAGATTGTTTTGATTATCTTGGGGTTCAGTTTTCATTTAACGGAAAAATTTAGGCACAAGTAAAAAATGATTGATCAAGCTCGAAAAGCTATGTTTTCTGTGTTAACAAAGTCTCGGAAACTTTCTTCACCATTTGATATACAATTGAGTTTATTTGATGCAATGGTGGCTCCTTTTATTTTATATTGATCCGAGGTCTTGGGAGTAGAAAATGTACAAATAATTGATCGTTTCCAATTAAAATATATTAAATTAGTTTTCGGACTGAAGCAATCTACCCCATCATGTATGATTTATGGCGAGCTAGGAATATTGCCTTTGTCTTTGCAAATTAAGTCAAAAGTTCTGAACTATTGGGACAAATTGATTAATGATAAAAAAGATAAAATTTGTTCTATGCTGTATTGCATGTCAAAGAAACTTTACTCTGATTTTGATGTGGATTTTCCTTGGTTGAAATTTGTGCATACTTCATTAGATTCTCTTGGTCTGTCAAGTTACTGGATTTTTCAAACAGTTAGTTCTGTACCACATTTTAAGAAAATTATTTCAGCTAGAATTAAGGATCAGTTTATTCAAAATTGGCAATCTTCTATTCATGAATTAAGTAAATGTCTGAATTATAGAATTTTTAAAACTCAATTTGGTTTTGAAAAATACTTTAACATTTTACCATCAGATTTAGCATGTAAGAACCACAAAATGCCAATTGAAACAGGTAGATTTTTTAATTTGGATAGGAGTCTAAGAGTGTGCTGTTTATGTTCTGATAATTTGTTAGGTGATGAATTTCATTATTTATTTCACTGTTCCTAATTTCAACACCTGAGAAAGACATATTTAGACAATTCATTTTTTCATAGACCTAACATTATTAATTTTTCAAATTTAATGAATAGTGAAAACAAAAATGTTTTATTCAATGTAGCAATATTCTGTAAGAAAATTATCTTTGTGCTTAATAATACATATTGATATATTTTTTTCATTTTTCCCTCATTCTCCGATTCTAAAGTGTTAAGTTTTGTACATGTATGTGTATATATGTATGTGTATAGTGTATGTATGTATGTATGTATGTATGTATGTATGTATGTATGTATGTATGTATGTATGTATGTATGTATGTATGTATGTATGTATGTATGTATGTATGTATGTATGTATGTATGTATGTATGTATGTATGTATGTATGTATGTATGTATGTATGTATGTATGTATGTATGTATGTATGTATGTATGTATGTAAACTATGTATGTATGTATGTAAACTATGTATGTATGCGTGTATGCATGTGTGTGTATGTATGTATGTATGTATGTGTGTATGTGGATGTATGTGTATGTATACATATATACATGTATGTGTGTGTATGTGTGAATATATGTATGCATATGTGTATGTGTATATGTATATGTATGTATATATATGTGTATATGTGTATGTGTGTGTATGTATATGTATGTATATATATATATATATGTAATGTATAAATATATTATATTTTTATTCTATTTTTTTTATTCTATTGTGTTCTCTTTTTTATGTACATGATTATGTTCATAACATTGCCATTTCCATTATGTATCACTTGACTTTGTTTTGTAAACATTTGTTATATTGTTGTTTTCTCACATGCCCAGTTGGGCCTTGAGATATCAATAAAAACTTGAAACTTGAAACTTGCTATTACTTAGGGACGCTAAAACATGGCGACGACGCGGGGCGGGGCTTAGGTGACGCCGAACAAGTGCTCTGGACGTCATCCGCCATACAGGGTGCTCGTGACGTCATCCGCTATACCGACACCCTTGTAGTACTGAATTCAAAGCAATTTAACCTACCTGTCTAAGTCCTATCAAGAACTGTTCATTCTTTTTTGTATGGAAGCTATCAAGCTAGCTCATAGAGATCGATATTATTATACTAACTTAAAGGTATTAGCTCGCGCCTGAAATAATTCCTGAAATATTGCACAATATTGCAACTTAAGTTTTTCTCCACCAGAAAAGCTGGATGAGCCGCTGTTTGACCTTTACAGTTTTGGTGTGACTTAAAATCTATTAAAACGGACCAAATCAAATTAAACACGGAATGATTCTTCTGAATGTATCAGGAAATCGTGTCATTGAATATATTATGCAACTCATCAGGGAATACTAGTATCGTTGAAAGTTCACCTAATTTTTTATATATTAGTGAATAAACTAAAACAAGGTCTGGCATTTGTAAATGATATTCGAAACTATTTTTATCATACTCGCAAATGCATATAACTTTAGTAAGCTTAACTCTCGGAACAGTCTGATTTGTTATGAAATCTAAGGGCCGATATATGCTGTTCATAATTGTTCTTTAATGGCTTTTAAATTATCTTTTTTTCGCGGATTTTTGTTCACATTTACCCCACTGCATAACTGTCTAAATATCAGCTTTTTCAAAGGTACTTCATTACTTATCAAAAAACGAGCTATATTAAAAATTAAATGAATGGTTATAAAAAATGGTTTAAGCTATATTTCTTCGGGAACGGGTTGGTTAAAATCGTGTACACATTTATTGTATTGGTCGTGGGATTTATTAACAGGAATTTGTTATTATTATAGTTTACAATCGTCTGTGTAAGGTAAGAAAGCTTTCTGTTTTAAGCATAATTTTAAATCTTGTTACAATTAAAGATTAATTATTGTGCATTCAAAAATATTGTATGAATTAAATGTATTATATGACAGAAATGCTACTCGGAATAAATCTAATTGCACACAAAGTGAAAAAAACATATACTAAATTTCAACTTATTAAATAAAATTTAGTTTATATCAGCGCTATATGTTCTATTCAAACGCCGAAACGCTTCAGTTTTGGTAGAAAATATAGATAACAACGATAAAGTAATGTTTGCTTAAGTTATAAAAGAATTGTTTTGAGACATGGATTTAATGCAACTTTATAACATGATAGTTAAATATTTGTATCACGTAACGCGATAAAATATTATGCTCTGGCGATAATACGAAATCAAGAAACATGATAAACTTTAGTTTTGTAAGGACGGTTATATTGAACATTTTAACTTCATAATCCATTGAAAATAGCTTCCTTGTAAAATATGTGACTTTTATCTATTGTACATTTATCAAAAGCTGTAATGAGATAGTTTTATACAGGCATAGCACAATTATAATATAATACAGATCTTTAGAAATAAACAACGTTTGAAGATCAACTTGATTGACATTTAATTTATCTACTCCGCAAAATTCTTTTAAGTGTATTGTTAATACATGGACCATACAAACTGATTTACAAAGAATTTGTCTATACTAAAACAAAAATAAAGATACAATAATTGATAGGGCACGATACATGGAAAAGATAGCATATAAAAAGATACAATCGATTGAAAGGAATTTGAAGTTTTAATTGCAGCCAACTCATGTGTATCTGAATCAGCAACTTACTTGTGACATTTACATAATCAAAGATGATACTGACAATAATAATGTAATCAATTATGCATTAATGCATCAATAATGACAGTAATCGGTACTAATATCCATTTCTTAATCAAAACAGTTTTTTGTTTGTGTGACATGTTAAACAATACCTAATGACACCATTTAATTCCAAAACTTTACAAATTGCTTCAATATAATTCCTTAATATAATTCGTTATTTTAGTACAATCTAATCTTTGCTACATATCGGCTTGATTTAAGTCCATATTGTGGTTAAGGCATGTTTTAAAGGCTAATATATACTCTCCAAACTTGATCAATATTATTGTTAACATAAATAAAGGATATTAAACAAGTGTAGATATAAAACTAGATTGATTGTATGAGTTAAATACATTAAGTCAAGTATATTATGCGAGCCTCTGACGATTTCAATAAATTTAGTAATGCAGGTCTATACGATTATAATATTCTTTTTTTATCACGTTCTCAAATTGAATAAAAAAAAATCATTGATGTGCCTTTAATGTTACGCTACCATTAACGCTATGTTTAGGGAGTCGCAAAAGCGGCACGGGTATGCGACAAAAATATTTAAGTACAGTCAAACTTGTATCAAAAGCCATTTCGATAAATGCCAAAGGCTCAACTTTCATAGTCTTTTGTTTTATTATCTAAATAATAATAATAAGTAATAGTAATTCTTAAGGTAATACGTTAAACTTAAACTAGATATCATCTCTGCTAATCATCGTAGTTAACATATTGAAAAATATAGGATTTTTTTACCACCATTGTATCATGTATCATGTTCCATACGTGCCAATTAGTATATAAACTGTTACGACTGCTAATTTAAATAAGTGATAACTTACATACACTGCGTAAAGTTCTTAAAGAAAGGAATTACATTTAAAAGATTAATTAACATTTACGTTTCTAACGCTTTCAGACCGACCAGCATATGGTTCTTTACACCATAGGTCCTTCTATTCTTTTAAAAAATACATTTGACTGATGTCAAGTTTTTACGAAAGCCTAATAGTGTCAAATGAAATAAAAAATAAAAATGCAAAGGCGTTATAACGCGAATAAAGGCATTATTACGCGAATCAAAAGGCGTAAGAACGCGAATAAAGGCGTAGCAACGCGAATCAAAAGGCGTAAGAACGCGAATAAAGGCGTAGCAACGCGAATCAAAAGGCGTAATAACGCGAATAAAGGCGTAGCAACGCGAATAAAGGCGTTATAACGCGAATCAAAAGGCGTAATAACGCGAATAAAGGCGTTATTACGCGAATCAAAAGGCGTAGTAACGCCTTTATTCGCGTTATAACGCAAATCAAAAGGCGTAGTAACGCGAATAAAGGCGTTATAACGCGAATAAAAAGGCGTAATAACGCGAATAAAGGCGTAATAACGCGAATCAAAAGGCGTAATAACGCGAATAAAGGCGAAATAACGCAAATCAAAAGGCGTAGTAACGCGAATAAAGGCGTAGTAACGCGAACCAAAAGGCGTAATAACGCAAATTAAAACACATTATAATGCCAATTTAATACCATATTTATACTAATCAAATTCGCGAGAAAGGAAGACCAATATTGATCTGAATTTATTGCTCAAGATATAAACTCGTATACAATAATACAATATACATTTACAATAACTTTCATTCCATTTGCACAGTAATTATACAAACTATTTGTCATAAACTAATAAAGACTCTTTAATATTTGCCAATATAAGATGACTTGGTGACTTATAGGTAATAAAGTATTACCTCCTTCAAATAACAATCCTCCTACGAAGTTTGAATATTGTGGGCCAAATGGAACTTAAGTTATGCTCCCGAAACCAAATTGCTTACGGACGGACGGACAGACAGACGGACGGACGCACGTTCCAACATTTTGGGTTTAGGGGCTATTTTCTTTGTTACTTTCTTTGTTCTCTTAAGGGCTACTAGCCCATAAACCCTTTGATCACGGATTGAACCTATTGTTCTCTTTTGTTCTCTTTACTGTTATATAGCTCCTAAACCCAAAATGTTTGCTCGGACGTACGGACGCCAGGGGGTATAACGTAATATGCCCGAAATTCTTTCGGGCATATAATAAAACGTACATCTAGATCAATTCATTTAAATCAACATTGTTCTTCCTTCCATACATTAATAGGCCACTGTTTGGAATTTATATGGTATTAAATTAGCGTTATAACGCCTTTTGTTTTGCGTTATTACGCCTTTTGGTTCGCGTTATTACGCCTTTTGATTCGCGTTATAACGCATTTATTCGCGTTAGTACGCCTTTTGATTCGCGTAATTACGCCTATTGTTTCGCGTTATTACGCGAATAAAGGCGTTATTACGCTTTTCAATTCGCGTTATTACGCCTTTATTCGCGTTATAACGCCTTTGTTTCGCGTTATAACGCCTTTATTCGCGTTGCTACGCCTTTTTTCGCGTAATTACGCCTTTTGATTCGCGTTATAACGCCTTCTGACTCGCGTTATTACGCCTTTTGATTCGCGTTATAACGCCTTTATTCGCGTTGCTACGCCTTTTTTACGCGTAATTACGCCTTTTGATTCGCGTTATTACGCCTTTTGATTCGCGTTAATAACGCCTTTGTTTCGCGTTATAACGCCTTTATTCGCGTTGCTACGCGTTTTTTCGCGTAATTACGCCTTTTGATTTGCGTAATAACGCCTTTATTCGCGTTGTTACGCCTTTTTTCGCGTTGCTACGCCTTTCGATTCGCGTTGCTACGCCTTTTGGTTCGCGTTACTACGCCTTTTTTCGCGTAATTACGCCTTTTGATTCGCGTTATTACGCCTTTTTTCGCGTAATTACGCCTTTTAATTCGCGTTATTACGCCTTTTGATTCGCGTTATTACGCCTTTTGATTCGCGTTGCTACGCCTTTTGATTCGCGTTATAACGCCTTTATTCGCGTTGCTACGCCTTTTTCGCGTAATTACGCCTTTTGATTTGCGTAACAACGCCTTTATACGCGTTGTTACGCCTTTTTTCGCGTTGCTACGCCTTTCGATTTGCGTTGCTACGCCTTTTGGTTCGCGTTACTACGCCTTTATTCGCGTAATAACGCCTTTGTTTCGCGTTATAACGCCTTTATTCGCGTTGCTACGCCTTTTTTTCGCGTAATTACGCCTTTTGATTCGCGTTATTACGCCTTTTGATTCGCGTTACTACGCCTTTATTCGCGTTATAACGCCTTTGTTTCGCGTTATAACGCCTTTATTCGCGTTGCTACGCCTTTTTTCGCGTAATTACGCCTTTTGATTCGCGTTATTACGCCTTTTGATTCGCGTTACTACGCCTTTATTCGCGTTATAACGCCTTTGTTTCGCGTTATAACGCCTTTATTCGCGTTGCTACGCCTTTTTTCGCGTAATTACGCCTTTTGATTCGCGTAATTACGCCTTTTGATTCGCGTTACTACGCCTTTATTCGCGTTATAACGCCTTTGCATTTTTATTTTTTATTACATTTGACACTATTAGGCTTTCGTAAGTTTTGGTTTCACTTATGAGATTTTTATCGATACTCTGTGCGGTATTTATGATTATAAGTTAAGAATCGCTGTACTCCTGGACTTGACTTTCGGCAGTATTGGGCTTGCTGCACAATTGGACTTGATGCACTATTGCACTTGCTGCACTATTGGACCTGCTGCGCTTCTTGGACTTGCTGCACTCTAATTAGATTTGCTGCACTTTTGGACTTGAAGCGCGTCTTGGACTTGCTGCGCTCCTAAGACTTGCTGCGCTTCTTGGACTTGCTGCACTCTATTAGACTTGCTGCGCTTCTTGGACTAACTGCTCTATTAGACTTGCTGCACTATTGGACTTGCTGCGCTTCTTGGACTTGCTGCGCTTCTTAGACTTGCTGCGCTTACTGGACTTGCTGCGCTCATTAGACTTGCTGCACTCCATTAGATTTGCTGCGCTTCTTGGACTTGCTTCTTTTCTGGGAAGCGGACCGCTCTAAGACTCGCTTCTTTACTGGGAAGCGGACCGCTCTTAAACTTGCTTCTTTACTGGGAAGCGGACCGTTCTTAGACTTGCTTCTTTACTGGGAAGCGAACCGTTCTTAGACTTGCTTCTTTACTGGGAAGCAGACCGTTGCTTAGGCTTGCTTCTTTACTGGGAAGCAGACCTTTGCTTAGGCTCAACTCTTCACTAGAAAGCCGACCGCTTTCTTCTTTTACAGTCAAGTTTTGGTTTCACTTATGAGATTTTTATCGATACTCTGAGCGGTATTTGTGATTATAAGTTTAGAATCGCTGTACTCATGGACTTGCTGCACTGCTTAGACTAACTGCATTATTGGGCTTGCTGCACTATTGGATTTGCTGCACTATTGGACTTGCTGCACTATTGGACTTGCTGCGCTTCTTGGACTTACTGCACACTATTAGACTTGCTGCACTTTTAGACTTGCAGCGCTTCTTGGACTTGCTGCACTCCTTAGACTTGCTTCGCTTCTTGGACTTGCTGCACTTTTTGGACTTGCTACACTATATTAGTCTTGCTGCGCTATTGGACTTGCTGAACTATTAGACTTGCTGCACTATTGGACTTGCTGCACTTCTTGGACTTACTGTGCTTCTAAGACTTGCTGTGCTTATTGGACTTGCTGTGCTCCTTAGACTTGCATACTCCATTAGATTTGCTGTGCTTCTTGGACTTGCTTCTTTTCTGGAAAGCGGACCGCTCTAAGACTTGCTTCTTTACTAGGAAGCGGACCGTTCTTAGACTTGCTTCTTTCCTTGGAAGCAGACCGTTCTTAGACTTGCTTCTTTACTGGGAAGCAGACCGTTGCTTAGGCTCAAATCTTCACTAGAAAGCCGACCGCTTTCTTCTTTGACAGTCAAGTTTTGGTTTCACTTATGAGATTTTTGTCGATACTCTGAGCGGTATTTGTGATTTTATCACACACCCGTGCCGATTTTGCGACTCCGTAAATATGGTATTGCACGGCCGTGCATATATTTTGTCATTAGCGTTATACAAGCATAGTTTTAAGATGCGCTAAATGGAGCCGTTATTCTATAGGCGCGTCAATGAAAAAAAGAGACTCTTTTCACTTAAAACGGTCTTTATTTTGGGTATGTGATAAATAAGATATTAAAAACGTGTAAATTCAGTACTGAACTTATTCAACTTGTTGAAAAAATAATATTATTCTCACCAGAGGCTCGCACAATATAATTTTATTCAACTCGTTCAATAAATTCAGTATTAAAGTTACACTCATTCATTATCCTCTATGTAAGTTAAGAATCGCTGTACTCCTGGACTTGCTGCACTGCTAAGACTTACTGCAGTATTGGGCTTGCTGCACTTATGGACTTGCTGCACTAGTGGACTTGCTGCACTATTAGACTTGTTGCACTATTGGACTTGCTGCGCTTCTTAGATTTGCTGCGCTTCTTGGACTTGCTGCGCTCCTTAGACTTTCTGCGCTCCTTAGACTTGCAGCACTCTATTAGATTTGCTGCGCTTCTTGGACTTGCTTCTTTTCTGGAAAGCGGACCGCTATAAGACTTGCTTCTTTACTGGGAAGCGGACCGTTCTTAGACTTGCTTCTTTTCTGGGAAGCGGACCGTTCTTAGACTTGCTTCTTTACTGGGAAGCGGACCGTTGCTAAGGCTCAACTCTTCACTAGAAAGCCGACCGTTTTCTAGACTTTCTGCTTTTTTCGGTCCCTTCACTGGACCTGCTCACCAACAAGGAGACTTGCCTAAAATAAGCTTTCTGACAATATATGAAGCTTCTTTCGAAATCAGTTTTTTTCTTCTTTTACAAACTTCTTTTCTTTACAGCCGCTAACTCACATCCAGTATCTCTCAACACTTTAAATGCATCTGCTCCAACAAAGCCCTTCATCAACTCCAGGTTTCTTTCCTCTTCCAATAAATAAATGGTACAAGCTCTCGCGAGGATCGGCACAGTCTCTCCACTGGCTAACTTCAATTTTCCATCTTCAGTGTTCTTCTCTTGTGGATTAATGTCTGCTTTGGCACATACGACTGCTTCCTTGCGGTCACTTCTTACTACTTCTGATTTTGTCTGCCTACAATCTTTTGCAATATGCCCCGTCTTATTGCAAATAAAGCACCCCTTCGGTGCTTGGCTACTGTTGTTCTGTCGGCAGTCTCTTGCTTAATGGCCCGCCTTATTACATATAAAGTATGTCTTCACTGGCGAATTTCTGTTCTCGGCTATTCTGCTCGATGTATCTGGAAAGGATCTCTTGCCCATCTGTCCTTGTTTTGGAACTGGAGTACCTCTGGCAAAAACAGAAGACGCCCCTTTATGAGCTTCTATGTACTGCTCTGCAAGGCGTGTTAACTCTTCTATTGAAGTCGGCACTCTTTCTTTCAGGAAGACGACCAAATCTGTGACACTCCCCTCGATGAACTGCTCCTTGATTAAGAGCTCGCTTATTCCATGAAAGGTCTGCTCTACTCCGGCCATATCTGTCCACCTTGTGAAACATCGTCTCAACCTCTCAATAAACTGAAAAACAGACTCACCAGGCAGTGGTCTGCTTTGTCTGAACTTCACCCTGAAACCCTCTTTAGTCAACTGGTATCGTTCTAAGATAGCCCTCTTCAAGGTGTCATACTCGTTGTCTTCTTCAATAGGCAAACTTGTAAATACTTCCAGACCTTGTCCTGATAGAAGTGAGCTTAATCTCATGGCCCAAGTGTCTCTCTCCCAGTCTTGGCTGATGGCAAATCTCTCCAGAAATGAATCAATATTATCATTAGCTTCATCAATTTTGGTATTCTAGGTCTAAGGGACTTGCTTCCATCACTGGTGGTTACTTTGCTGGATTTAATACGCTCTATCACGAGATCTTTTTCCTTCATCTGGAGGTCAAAGCTTATTTCCATCTGTCTTCTTTCTTCTTCACGCCTTCGGGTCCTTTTTTCTCTGGCTAGGCACTCTTCTTCATTCTCTTGAAGAAACAGCAATAAATCGCTGCCGGATATCCCTAGTTTTTCTCCTATTCTTAACCATTCGTCGTAAAACATATTCCTCAGTTTATCAAAATCTCTTTAAAGTGGTCCCGGACGAGCCCCAAATTGTCAAGTTTTGGTTTCACTCATGAGATTTTTATCGATACTCCGAGCGGTATTTGTGATAATAAGTTAAGAATAGCTGTACTCCTGGACTTGCTGCACCGCAAAGACTAACTGCAGTATTGGCCTTGCTGCACTATTGGACTTGCTGCACTATTGGACTAGATTCTTGGACTTGCCACGTTTTTGGACTTGCTGCACTATTGCACTTGCTGCGCTTCTTGGACTTTCTGCGCTCTATTAGACTGCCTGCACTATTGGACTTGCTGCACGTCTTGGACTTGCTGCGCTCCTTAGACTTGCAGCGCTTCTTGGACTTGTTGCGCTTCTTGGACTTGCTGCACTCTATTAGACTTGCTGCGCTTCTTGGACTTGCTGCACTATTAGACTTGCTGCACTATTGGACTTGCTGCGCTTCTTGGACTTGCTGCGCTACTTATATTTGCTGCGCTTATAAGACTTGCTGCGCACCTTAGACTTGCTGCAGTCTATTAGATTTGCTGTGCTTCTTGGACTTGCTCCTTTACTGGGAAGCGGGCCGTTCTTAGACTTTCTTCTTTACTGGGAAGCGGACCGTTGCTATGGCTCAACTCTTCACTATAAAGCCGAACGTTTTCTAGACTTGCTGATTTATTCGGTTCCTTCACTGGACCTGCTCACCAACAAGGAGGCTTGCTGAAATTATGCTTTCTGACAATATATGAAGCTTCTTTCGAAATCAATTTTTTTTCTTCTTTTTTTTTATTTCAAATTTCATGTCATATAAATACACAACGCGCGAACCGGATAACGCCATAGTTTTGACGTCACGTCAAAACAATAAATAATACAAAATGGCGGACATTTGTGTTTCTTTTCATTAATAAAATCGCTATTTTGACAACTGACGAGCGTACAATAAAAACAATGAATCGAGCGCTGGTATTGAGAATGATGATTTGTGTAGGGGGAACAATCATGGCAGCAATAGGTACTGGAATACAAAATTGGATAACACAAGAAGACAGTAATATTGGCATATGACAGTTATGCAGCAAAATTTCGAGCGACAATGGTTAGGAATACGTATGTAGTGGTCATGTAGGCAACAAATACTAAATTATTATATGCCCGTCTGTCCGTCCGTCCGAGCAAACATTTTGGGTTTAGGTGCTATATAACAGTGAAGAGAACAAAAGAGAACAATATGTTCATTCTGTGATCAAAGGGTTTAGGGCTAGTAGCCCTTAAGAAAACAAAGAAAATAACAAAAAATAGCCCCTAAAGCTAAAATGTTGTAACGTCCGTCCGTACGTCCGTCCGTCCGTCCGTAAGCAATTTGGTTTCCGGAGCATAACTTAAGTTCGATTTGGTCCACAGTATTCAAACTTCCTAGGATGATTGCCCATATTGGGTAGAATACCCCTATTTATTTTGGGGTCACAAGGTCAAAGGTCAAGGTCATTATTACCGTAAAACTAAAAATGGTTTCCGGAGCATAACTTAAGTTCCATTTGGCTCACAGTTTTCAAACTTCATAGGATGATTGTCCATATTGGGTAGAAGACCCCTATTGATTTTGGGGTCACATAGTCAAAGGTCAAGGTCACTATTACCCTAATCTGAAAATGATTTACGCAGCATGCCGTAAGTTCAATTTGGCCCACAGTTTTCAAACTTCATAGGATGATTGTCCATATTAGGTAGAAGACCCCTATTGATTTTGGGGTCACAAGGTCAAAGGTCAAGGTCACTATTACTGTAAAACTGAAAATGGTTTCCGGAGCATAACATAAGTTCCATTTGGCTCACAGTTTTCAAACTTCATAGGATGATTGTCCATATTAGGTAGAAAACTTTTATTGATTTTGGGGTCACAAGGTCAAAGGTCAAGGTAACTATTAGCTAAATACTGAAAATAGTTTCCGGAGCATAACTTTAGTTCCATTTGGCCCACTGTATTCAAACCTTACAGGATGATTTTCCATATTAGGTAGAAGACCCCTATTGATTTTGGGTCAAAAGGTCACAGGTCAAGGTCACTATTAGCTTAATACTGAAAATGGTTTCCACAGCATAACTTAAGTTCCATTTGGCTCACAGTTTTCGAACTTCATAGGATGATTGTCCATATTGGGTAGAAGACCCCTATTGATTTTGGGGTCACAAAGTCAAAGGTCAAGGTCACTATTACCCTAAATTGAAAATGGTTTATGCAGCATAGCTTTAGTTCCATTTGGTCCACAGTATTTAAACTTCAAACTTGATTTTGGGGTCACAAGGTCAAAGATCAAGGTTACTATCACCTTTCAACTGGAAACAGTTTTCGCTCAATAATTCAAGCATTAATCAACCTACAGCTAAATTACTTTCGGACATATTAATACCCGCCTAGCGGTGCTCTTGTTTTGATAGAAACGGCAATTACGCATCGAGTTCTGAAATTAAATATTATTATATGTTTATAGTATAAAATTAATTTATTTCAATTTTCGTAAAAGTGGAGGTCGTAACATGTAATTTAAACTTACTTCTTCGTTTTACACATCTTTATCATTAATTTATTTATATTATCATTATCATTTGTAATATGACTCTAAATTGCAATTTGCTGTTTCTAAGTATTTTTTATAATATAAATCTAAACAAGTATAATGTTTTAAATTGTAAAAGAGTTGAAGATTACACATTGTAGACAATGCAAAGCTCAAAGCAATCGTATAATTTCATCATATTCTTTCTTTGTTTTTCATTGCCCCCATCGATGGACTGCTTGACATTTATCCATCGATGGGCTTCTAATCATTTTGACAATAAGAATGAAGTCTTTATATATCGCAGTGAATTTGGTTGTATAATTTGACAATACCTTAGATGAGGGACTTAAACATTTAAGTTTTCGTCTGAATATCAACATTACAACACTATCATCGTGTTGATTTTTTCAGAAAACAATTTTTTGTTATGATTATGACTTTTATAAACTAACTGTAAGATTTATATCTTATAAGTGAATAATAAGGCACCATTAAGTCTCTTCCTTGCTTATAACTGTATATTAATCACTTTTTAGATGCAGATTGGCTCATATCCGTTAAAGTGTTGACCATATCAGGGATAATCTTCTTTAGTTAGCTCTCAATGTATTTTTATTGTTTTTTTTTAAACAAATGCTAAACCTGTCTTGAGGTATGTGTGAGAGTTGTAACGATATTCAATATAATGTTAAGAAAAATATTTGTTAATCACTTGATGAGATTAGCAGTTACTAATAAATGTAAAATACATATGATAAGCCTCTACAGTGGGTGTGTGCATGTTTACTTGATATACCAGCACTGTATTGTTAAAATACGATCATTAATCACTATTTACCAATATAAAGACTTTATTTACTTAATAGATAAAAAAAAACATTGTTTTTATTTTTTGCTTTACACAAAGTTTGAACAATATTGAATCACTTTTATACATAACAGACATTTATATTTGTATTTTATCTTAATTTATTTATCTATTTAGATATAAATTGTGCCAGGCCCAACTCTTACTTCAGCAATTACTAGTTTGTTTTGTTGGGTACTTAGCATTGTATATCTTTCAGGTCTTGCTCTGATTGCGTCAGTTGTTGTGTTTAGAGCCGAGAACGAAGATTTCAGATCCGATTTTGATGCCAGCTTTTATCTAACTCTTATTTCCGGTGCAGATGGATTATTAGTCTAATTTTAATTCGTGTCCCTGCTAAATATAGCACGATTTGAGCAAATACTATTCTTACACAGGCTCATAGGCAGTATCCTAAGTTGAATTCAATAACTAGATGATACAAAATATTTCACACATTTTTGGGCTTGGTAGGACACTAGAAGTACATCATTTATAAATTATTACATTTTGCTTTAACAAGTCTGTGAAATGTATTATTACGGTTTATGTTCACTTGATATTTGCACTTCATCATGTTTTGATGTATTGATGTATTTTAAATATTTTTGTTTTAGTTAAACAAGTAGATATACATAAATCTTATATATAGTATAATGTCATTATAAAATACCCTGTCTATAAGTTTATAATTTAAGATTTGGAACTGTTTTCTTGTTGTACTTTTTCTAAGGATTAGGCATTATCAATTTTATTATAACGTAAAATTATATGAAAGTGAGCTTGTTTTCACCATGGAACAGTTGTGATCAGCGGACCGATAATGCAATTTCAGATAAAGACTATAAAAATAAAACAAAGTGCAATGTAGTTGTATATTTTAATTACATTGTTATAAGTCAGGGATTAGAAATAGTGTCAATATGTTCAATGGTTCAGTCAAAATACTTTTGCAAGGTGGGGTTTTAATGAATAGATTTAATACTGTATGGATGTATCCAGAATCGGTAAAGCTTAATGTATTTATATCGATCAGTGCTGCATGATCGTTAAAGAGACATACAAATCACACATTGGTGATCAGTGTCAACAAATGAATTAGTTATATATTGTATTAAAGCATTTTAATTAAGATCATATTTATTGATTCATTGATACTTCTGTTACAGTGTTTATGGTTATGTAATGATTATATAAATATCATATGTTTATTACATTTACAATCCCACCAATTTATCTATAATTGATGAAATTTATTGCAAGTTCAATATTCATATTCATGACTGTTTATTTTATTGTACGTAGATGAGCTGTTTATGCAGAATTTGAAATAAAATTTATCTTATTTTAAATCTTAGTTATTTTAAAGGTAGAAACCATCTTATTTGTTTGAGTAAAGAAAAAAGGCAATGTCTCTGTCGACATAGCAACAAATGTTAAAGTGAAATGTTACTATCGTTGGATTTTTATGTTATTAAATAGTCGCGACTAGAGTCCCTGTAGACAAATATGATTATAGTATTTTAATGATTCTCGCGTGTTTCAAAGGCATATCACTTCAAAAATAAATTATGATGTTAAATAATATGCATGGACTCATGCTCTATTATAGTAAAAAGAATATAATAGTAAAAAGAAATTATATTCCTGTACAATTGCCTAAATAGCTTAATATTCTTGTAACTAATCATGCTCACACATACGATTCTAGTACAGACCGGATTATCTGACGTTTGTGTAATTATTTATATCTATCATGAGGTTTTGCCGAATTAATCTAAGATTTATTTCTTGTGTTCGATTTGTAAATTAAGATAGAAAAAAATCAAAACGGTCGTTATTGATTTTTTTGTATAAAGACATGTCTTGTCACAGAAAATCTCTTTTAGAAATTTTTTTATACAAATAAATATGTGAAATAAATGGCAAAATGGTCAAGCCGCCCATTAGCCTACCCTTTAACCCTTTAACGTTGTTGACTTTTTTTAAAACCAATCAAAGGGCTCTGGTCAAGGTTTTGTCCTGGTGTTTTTATATACTTTCTTTACAAAAAGAACAAATCACCCGAATAGAAAAACGAGACCCTCCAAATTTGTACAAAATCGAATCCTCATCAGTCGATAAATGTTGTTCAAACAGTTGGCTCAGGAAAATTGTGTTTTTATACACTTTATATACAGAAAGAACAAATCACCGGAACAAGTAAACGACCATTCCACACAAAAATCTCCAGTACATATTTCTTGGGTTAAGATTTTTAGCCTTATATTGTTCACAGATGACCTTCCAAACTTGTACACATAAGAATCAGCCTTAAAACCGGACAAATGAAGTTTAAACGATTGGCTCAGGAAACTGGTGTTTTTATACAGAAAAAACAATTCACGGGAACAAAATAAGTGTTCATGATGGCGGAAAACTTTAGTACATATTTCTTGGGTTAGGGCTTGAGCCTTATATTGTGCACATAAGATATCCCAAACAAATACAAAATCGAATTTGCATTGACATCGGGCCAATGGTGTTAAAGCGGTTGGCTCATGGATATTGTATTTTTATACACTTTTTATAAAGAAAGAACAAATCGACGGAACAAAAACAAAAAAGACTATGCCACGCGAAAATCTCTAGTACTGTAGTCTTTGGTAAGGGCTTTGAGACGTATATCGTTCAGAGGAATCCTCAGAAATAACGAGTCGCCGGTCCAAAAAAGAGACAAGCCTACTGAGACCTCTTGCTATCTTTTTTCTTGCAGGAAATCTTTGAGCCATATATTGTTGTGAAGAAGATAAAAATTTGATAGCAGCTTTTTTTAAAAAAAAGTAGCGTTTATTATACAAATAGCTTATTGTGCAGGATATATAAGAAAGTTCTCTAAAATGTGTTTTTGGTCGCATTAAACTTACTTTTATTTTTAACTGAAATAATGTTCATCCCAGTTTAAGAAGGATGCTGTCACTAAGATGTTGCTTTATTAGTCAATTTATGGTTATATAGAAAAAAAGCAAATCGACTGTCAACAAATGGCCACACAACCCTTCAAACTTGTTCAAAATCGAATCCGCAATAAGAACAGACAAATGATGTTTAAACGGTTGGCTCAAGAAAATGGTGTTTTTTATACACTTTATTTACAGAAAGAACAAAACGCCGAAACAAAAACGACCATGACACGCGGAAATCTCTAGTACAACCTATTTCTTACGTTAGAGATTTGAGCCTTATATTGTGCAAAGAATACCCTCCAAACATGGATATGTCACGGTTGTCTCGAGAACATTTTTTTGTGTTTCTTTTTTACTAAAATTTCTACAATTTAAGTCGGAAAAACAACCATGCCATGCGGACAACTCCCGGACATATTTCTTCATTAGGGCTTTGCATAATATTGCCGAAAAGCAGACCCACAAAACTTGTACAAAATTGAATCCGCATTGGAATCAGTCAAACGACTGTTTCACGTTTTCCTCGAGAATTTTAGTTTTTTTAAGGAAATTAAAAAAAAATTGTACTCAGAAATAACGCATCGCCGGCCTAAAACGATCAGCCTACTGAGACCTTTTGCTATTTCTATTCTTGCAGGAGAGCTTTGAGCCTTATATTGCTGTGGTGAAGATCAAATAACTTATAATATTGAAATTCGTCCCCGAATTTCTCAGGGATACAGTGCAAAGCTAATTAAACTCTGAGCTGTATGCAGTCACGGTCCCAATTAAGCACCAAATGTCACAGAGTTAGAACAATGTGCAGCCTTACCGGAGCTCAAAGCCGGGGTCCTCGAAATACCGTTCTGCGGCTCTACCGACTGAGTTGTCCGGTCGCTTACAAATCTTCTCCCCTGATTAGTGAACAGTTCTGAAGCGTGACATAGAAAAACGGATCTACCTTTTTTCTATCTGATTGTAATGTCAAACATTTTATAATATGAGACTTTTTACACTATACGTAGTAAACTTTCAAAAATAATTACGCCGTTTATTACGCAAACAAATATCCATGACATGTTACCTCCGGAAATGAATTCCCTTTCATTATTTAAAACAGAATGTTTATTGCTATGCTGATTCAAAATAAGTTCGACCTACATTAAACTCAGAGTCAAAAGTGGATATTTTTCTATTTGCCGATAAGTTCCACTCTGGATTGCGATACCATTGTTTGATTATTTTAGTTTTAATTTTATTTTCATCTTTTCATAAGAAAACTTATTCGAGGATTGTAAGGAACAAAAATAAGTGCTGATATATTCATCTATATTCATTAAGCGACCATGAATGTGAAATATTGACATGTTTGACAGGTCGTATTACGAACGCTGGGATGTTTCCTTAAATTTTGCTTATGACTGTCATTGCCTCAAATATTGTCAAGAGCAGTTTTTCATGTTAGAAGTAAAGGGTGATGTTTAGACTATTTGGTGATCGGTAAAGTAAATGAAATGAAGTAAGTTTCATGTTTTTGGTTGCAATTGTAATTTTAAGTTTTTTTTTCAATATCAGCTTTGCTTTGAGTAAAAAGGGCCTGATTATGTGGGAATTGTACAATCGCCAAAATGAAAGTCTGATACCACATGCGGATAATATTTTCAAAGTACGATCTTCATTAAAAAGTGTGAAATGATATTTTTAATTTTTGCTGTAAAATTATTTAAATTTAAAAAGGTCACGCCATTAATTTGTAAGCCACTCAATAGAATGAAATTACACGAATTAATTGTTATAGGCGTATCTTCGTTTTAGACAGCAACGTCTTTAAATGGCACTTCGTCATTCAAGATTAACAAGAGCAGGCTAAGGTAAAAGTATTTTTAAAGATTAATCACGTTCCAACCGTATGAAAATGATTGTCGCAAGAGAATATTTAGAGTGAGTCATAATCTTTTTGGAGGTAACAGCGTTGTAGAAGGCCATAGATCCGACAGCGGCTCCGTCAAACAAGAAGAAAAAAAACCGTTTGTACAAAATCTTAGACTTCTTTGCAAACAATGCATCGTCCTTACTAAAACATTATTGATATATTGATATATAAATGGCAATTTGAATAAAAAGTCACAATTCTTTTTTGGCTCAATTCCTGACTTTACTTGATTTCTAATGTTTCATATACCGTCTCTGCGTAATTATGCGCGGACGGGCAGTCGAGACCTTTACTATACGTGCGACGTAAACAGGCCAACCATGTTTAATATAAATGCCATGAGATGTCATCATTAAAATATTACGTTCGTTGTTATATTTGACAGACAGCCGCCAACAAATTACTCGAAAATTGAAATAAAGTACATATACTTTCATTGATATCCTTAAGGTCATTTTTATTTATACGTACACTCCTTAGACTCAGTAATTTCGTCACCTTTTTGCCTTAATTATCTGAATATTATTTTGCTATTACATGTAGTTTAAAATGGTGTCCTACATTTCAAAAATCACATGACATTGTCGATAAACATCAAACCATCATATGTCATTAAAAATCACTTAGATGAAATGTATTTACACTGTTATATTCACATAAAGATAGCAACCGATTATATGTGCTGACTGGGCATCGTTCTAAATATTAATGAAGTCTAAAGTACAGCGTGATGATTATTTAATCAGATTAAGTTTAGTTTCGTTTCTGCAATGTACATTGAAGAACTTTAAAAACACACTAGATATTGAAATTATGAAAAGAATAAATCCAGACATAAATTTCTATCCAAACGTCTTTAAAATCCCCGGTACCTTTATAAAAACAATTTTTTGATAAAAAATTAAATGCACAACCTTTACAACCTTTAGTAATATTTATCAAGTACATTGTTTGTGATTCCAACATTACTTAGCAATTATGTACTTCATGGGATAATTATTCATATGCAATATTTTGGAATGTTGTGTTTAAATTGAGAATCAATAGTTGGAAGGCGCGCAATGGCGCGTCTTTGTGCATAATTGGCGAGCGATGGGCCTTCAAACGTTTCTAAACTTTAATACAGATAATTCCTGAAGAAATAATGTCTAGTTATAACCACAGTGACTTCATGTCTGATATTTTTAAGAGTTTTAGTTGTTTATGTCACATGAACATTATGTATGTAACTTTAAATAAATCATATTTAATTGAATACAATAGTTTCGACAAACGATATTGCGACTATTCGTTTTGATTTAAAATATGCAAGACACCTGTGAGAGTTCATGTTCCGTACAAAGTCGGAAGAACAATCAACATGTTTACATTTTTTTATTGTTATATACAGGTTATATGCTGGTCAAATTAAAAAAGGTTTATATTTGAAAGACAGAATTTGTTTATAAATACCTAGAAAAAGGTGATCCATCGAAAGCATTAAAAGCAGCAAAATTACCTAAAAATTGAATTGCAGAGGGATAATGAAACAAAAAACAAACAAAAAAAAAACAACATACTTCACCCTTTGTACAAGTTTCAAACATGAGAAGTATAACCTTTTGCTCATTACGCTTGATTTGTATACCACATGTGGCGTTTAGAATAACCTGGTTTTGCTTTACTCGTTTTGTTTTAAATTAACTTTATTTTATTTAATGCGTTACTTAAGTCACTTAGTGTATAAACTTTTTAGTGTACATATCAAAACTATAATCATTTTAGACGTGTTAGAGTGTCAATTGGACGTTTCTTGATCTGAATGATAATCTTATGAACTTGTTTGGGTTAAGTTGTAAAATTAATTCAAATTATTTTGATTTGGAAAGTAAAACTTGGAGGTATTTCAATATTGCAAACTATTTATTGTTATCTAAGTGTCGCTGGCTTTATTCCTCGAATCTAATGTGTTCGGTTTATTTTGTCATTTTTCTCTCGTCGCTAATTTTATAAAGGTTATGTTCGGCTAGTGGTAACTAACTTGCAGAGAAATCGGTTATTACATACATTTATTTTGACGTCAAAATCATTTTATCTCTAAAACATCTTTCTATTGAAAAAGGGTAAATTGTAAACAGAGTTTTAGTCTGAAGTGTAATTCTACGAGTAGTGATTACACGTTATGAAGGACTGAGATATATGATACATAATATTAAATCTTTAAAATATCATCAAATAAGACAGATGGTTTAAATTTGTGTCAAACTAACACTGATAATATCATAGGTTACCCTGTTCTATTGATAACTACCTGCGCCAAATAATCACTTAATAAAAGTAAATCTTGAGATGATGTTGTTTATATTAACGATTGATAAACCTTAAGAAAAAAAATCATTACAATAATGAACACGAGCCTGTAAGCACAGTATTTATATACATAAAACTCAATGGCACAATTGTTTGTTAACACTGTCCGGTCACCTCAATACATAAAGCCTTTGGCAGTAAACCGGGCAACCCGGGTTCGATTCCATGACGGTGCATGTCTCAATTTAACAGTCACTGGCTTTGTACCTCTGAACTGGCAAATACGGAAGTTTTCAGTTCTTTGCGGTAATACTACTAAATTGCTTGACAACCTGTCTAGGAATGTGGCTTTCTGCCGAGATCAGGAAGGTAAAATGCCAACACCACCACCACCACCACCACCAATTATTGGTCAGCTTTCCATAAAGCATTGGCTTAGGCGTAAAACTACGCATCCAGTTAAAATATAAACAAATAATAATTAGGACGTGTCGTAACGCTTCCCTTTAACTTAAATGTTCTTAATACACTTGTTACTATATATAGTAACAAAATTGCCTATGATTTCAACTGATTATGAGTGTCACATGACCTATTATGAGTTTGCGGCCCGGGGCCGAGAACTAGTTATCAGCCCGCAGAAAATGTGCACGTGCACAAACTGAAACAATGACGTCATATTTTACGTCATCAAACAGTTTACTGTAAAAGTGAAAGTAGGTTGTCAGCACGAATCGCTTTATTTTTATTATGAGAGCTTAAGCGTATTTAGTACAAACACATTTTTGTTACTATTGAAATTTGAAGAAATAATACGACAAATTCATTCCGAAAAAAATTAAAATAAAACTTGCTTCTAGATTCTAATGCTTTGAACACACAAACAGTACACATCTCTGTACAGAACAGTAGAAGAGTAGACAAGAATTTCAACGTAGAACTTTTTGTTGTTGTTTTTTTATAAATGCTACTATTAGATCTACCAAGTGTATTAAAGACATTAATACACGTCAGAGTAGGGCCGGAAGGTGATAATCGGCCCTGAATGAATAATGGCCCTCGGGCTAAAGCCCTCGGGTCCATTATTCATTTTGCGGGCCGATTATCACCGTCCGGCCCTCTCCTGCCGTGTATTAACCTCTTAATATATGCGCAGCTCTAAATAGACATTCGTTCATAGAACATTTTAACATTTTATTTTTAAGCTGTGGTGTTAAACCATTCGCTCACAGTCATTTAATGCTTGCGTATTACGTAAAACCTCGACTTTACGAGGGATGATAAAAATTTACAAGACATGATAGATTATCTAGAGTAAAATGGATTTACATAAAGATATATGAATCATAAACCGGAATTGATCCCCTTAATATACCCCCCCCCCCCCGAAAAAAAAAGAAAAAGAGAAACATTAACAAATAAAAGGTTAATGCTGTAAATGGCGTCACGACGTCACACGCGTATTGCCGATTAAGGAGAAGCTTTTTACTATTTCTTAAAGGATGTTCATGCTTGTTTTTAATGTTGCTGATGACGGTGGATCCATTGTCTATATGAATATCTGTACACGTTTGTAAAATACTGTTACATTCTGTATAACGATGAAGAGCTCTTACAATGTCGATTACTTCAGTCTTAAATATGTAACTTGATTGTTGGAGACATTGCACCTGTAATTACCTTTTATCTGTCTAGTATTAAGTTATTTTTGCTGAATGAAAATGTACCATTCATACAAGAATATAAAAAGATAACACAACTCAGAACAAAAGTGTCATTATGTTAAAAAAGCATAACACGGAGCCGATTTAGACGTGATTGTCAAAATATTGAAACCATTAGAAATCAATGATATTGTTAAAAACATAAAATAAAACAGAAATAATATACAATTTTACTTTATTAAGTTAGAGTTGGCTGAAATTGGCGACTTACTTAATCGTTTCCCTTGATAGACACAATATTTTGTACGTTTTAGACGGTTATATGTCTTTCTTTCGAAACACTTTTCTCATTGATCGGATTTCAAAACGTTTCGATGACATTAACTTTTATTCCAAATGACGTTTGAATTCTGATAACAATGACATTAATTGTGAAAATGAGTCAGTTTTTTTGACAACATCAAAGGCATGTCCGGAGTCAATTTGATATATTTTAAAATTCAATTGTACACTATTGTAATATGTACGTATCATAAAGCACCTGTTATCAACGCAAAATTCAAACTGCGCCGGGTGTGCGTTACCATCAATGGTTTTAAGATTTGCTTAACGGACAGGCTATTTGCGTTATCTGATTAGATATAGTATCAATTTATAGATATTACTTTCCGGGTAAGTGTGTTATGTAGCAACAAGTTATAGGTTTAAAAATCTTCAATGTGTAGCCTCAGTTCGGTTTATTTTTGATCATCATGTATATTATTTTAAAACTGCAGAAACTCTACGTTCTTGACATCGCATACAATTATGTTAGAACCAGATGAAGTGTCTGACGCTTGAATAATACATATTTTTACAAACCACGCCCCGATTGCAACATCAAAATTGAAAATGTAGTTGAAGTAGTAAAATTTATAGAAGTAGGGAGCAGCAGCAGAAGCAGAAGAAGTATGAAGCAGCAGCAGTAGAAGTAGCAGTATGAAGCAGCAACAGTAGTAGTAAAAAGAAGTAGCAGTATTAGTAGGAAGCAGCTTTACTAAGTACGAAGCATCAGCAGTAGAAGTATCAATAGAGGCAGCAGCAGTAGAAGTAGTAGTAGTAGGAAACAGCAACAGAAGCAGTTGCAGAGGGAAGCAGCATCAGTAGCAGTATAAGAAGGAAGCAGCAGCAGTAGCAGCTGTAGTACGAAGCAGCAGCAGTAGCAGAAGTAGTAGAATGAAGAAGTATTAGTAGTAGCAGTGGGAAGCAGCAGCAGTAGTAGTAAGAAGCAGTACCAGTATTATTAGGAAGCAGCAACAGAGGCATTTTAGTAGAAAGCAGCAGCAATAGCAGTATAAGTAGGAAACAGCAGCAGTAGAAGTATTAGTTGGAAGCAGCAGCAGAAGTACTAGCAGTAGGAAGCAACAGCAATAGTAGTAAGAAGCAGTAGCGGTATTAGTAGGAAGCAGCAAACAGAAGCATTATTAGTAGGAAGTAGCAGCAGCAGTGGCAGTATATGTGGGAAGCAGCAGCAGTAGCAGAAGTACTATGAAGCAGCAGCATTAGTATTATCAGTAGGAAGCAGCAGCAGTTGTAGTAGGAAGCAGTAGCAGTAGTAGGAAGCAACAGCAGTAGCAGTAGTAGTAGGAAGCAGCAGCAGAAGCAGTGTAAGTAGGAAGCAGCAGCAGTTGCAGAAGTAGTATGAAGCAGTAGTAGTAGCAGTAGGAAGCAGCAGCAGTTGTAGTAGGAAGCAGTAGCAGTAGTAGGAAGCAACAGCAGAAGCAGTAGTAGTAGGACGCAGCAGCAGTTGCAGAAGTAGTATGAAGCAGTAGTAGTAGCAGTAGGAAGCAGCAGCAGTAGTAGGAAGAAGCAGTAGCAGTATTCGTAGGAAGCAGCAATATTACGTAGGAAACTGCAGCAGTAGAAGTATCAGAAGAGGCAGCAGCAGGAGCATAAGTAGTTCGAAGCAGAAACAAAAAAGGTGTTGCAGTTGGAATCAGCAACAATAGCAGTATAAGTAAAAGCAGCAACAGTAGCAGTATTAATAGGAAGCAGCAGCATTAGTAGTAGCAGTAGGAAGCGGCAGCAGAAGTATTAAGAATCAGTAGCAGTATAAGAAGGAAGCAGCAGCAGTAACAGTACTAGTAGGAAGCAGCAACAGTAGTAGTAGCAGTAGGGAGCAGCAGCAGTAGTAGTAAGAAGAAGTAGCAGTATTAGTATGAAACAGTAGCAGCAGTAGCAGTATAAGTAGATAGCAGCAGCAGTAGCAGGAGCTTATTAGTAGGGAAGCAACCCCAGTAGCAGGGAAATAGTAGGAAGTTTTCAGCATTAGTTGAAGCAGTAGGAAGCATCAGCAGTAGTAATAAGAAGCAGTAGCAGTATAAGTAGGAAGCAGCAGCAGTAGCAGAAGTAGTATGAAACAGCAGCAGTAATAGTAGCAGTAGAAAGCAGCAACAGTAGTAGTAAGAAGCAGTAGCAGTATAAGTAGGAAGCAACTATACTAAGTAGTAAGAAGCAGTAGCAGTATTAGAAGGAAGCAGCAATATTAAGTGGGAAACTGCAGCTGTAGAAGTATCAGTAGAGGCAGCAGCAGTAGCAGTTGTAAAACGAAGCAGCAACAGATGCAGTTGCAGAAGCAAGGAGCAGCAGTAGCAGTATAAGTATAAGCAGCAATAGTAGTTGTAGTAGGAAGCAGCAGCAGTTGCAGTATTAGTAGGAACCAGCAGCAGTAGCAGCTGTTGTAGAAAGCAGCAGCAGTAGCAATATAAGTAGGAAGCAGCAGCAGTAGCAGCTGTAGTAGGGAGCAGCAGCATTAATAGGAACAGTAGGAAGCAGCAATAGTAGTAGTAAGTAGCATAATAAGATTTTCAGTAGAGGCAGCATAAGTAACGGTAGCAGTAGAAAAAGCAACAGAAGCATTAGCAGAAGGAAGCAGCAGCAGTAGCAGTATAAGTAGGAAGCAGCAGCAGTAGCAGCTGTAGTAGCAAGAAGAAGCAGTAGCAGTAATAGTAGGAAGCAACAGTAGTAGCAACTGTAGTAGAAAGCAGCAGACGTAGCAGTATAAGTAGAAAGCAGCAGCAGTAGCAAAAGTAGTAGGAAGCAGCAGTAGTAGGAAGCAGCAGTAGTAGTAGTTAGAAGCAGTAGCGCAGTTTTAGTAAGAAGCATCAATATTAAGTAGGAAGCAGCATCAGAAGAAGTATCAGTGGAGGCAGCAGCGGTAGCAGTTGTTGTAAGAAACAGCAAAAGAAGCAGTTGAAAGCAGCAGCAGTAGCAGTATAAGTAGGAAGCGGCAGGAATAGAAGTAGTAGCAGGAAGCAGCAGGAGTAGTAGTAGGCAGCAGTAGCAGTATTGGTAGAAAGCAGCAGCAGAAGCAGTATAAGAAAAAAGCAGCAGCAGTAGTAGTAAGAAGCACTACCGGTAGCAGTAGAAAATGAAGCACAAGCAGTAGCTGAATAAGTAGGAAGCAGCAGCAGTAGCAAAAGTAGTAGTACAAAGCAGCATCAAACAGAAGTAGTATAAAGCAGCAGCAGCAGTAGTATTAAGAAGCAGCAACAGTGGCAGTAGTTGTTGGAAGCAGCAGCAGCAGAAGCAGTATTAGAAGGAAGCAGAATCAGTAGTAGGAAGCAGCAACAGTAGCAATAGTAGTAGGAAGCAGCAACAATAGTAGTAAGAAACAGTAGATGTAGTAGTAGGAAGCAGCAACAGTAGCAGTAGTAGTAGGAAGCAGAAGCAGTAGCAGAAGGAGAAGAAAGCAGAATCAGTAGTAGTAGGAAACAGTAGCAGTAGTAGGAAGCAGCAGCAGTAGCAGTAGTAGTAGGAAGCAATAGCAGTAGCAGAAGTAGTATGACGCAGAAGCGGTAGTAGAAGAAAGCAGTAGCAGTAGTAGGAAGCAGCAGAAGTAGTAGCGTTAATAGTAGGAAGAAGAATTATTAGTAGTAGGAAGCAGTAGCAGTAGTAGAAGAAAGCAGTAGCAGTAGTAGGAAGCAGCAGCAGAAGCAGTAGCATTAATAGTAGGAAGTAGCAACATTAGCAGTTTTAATAGAATGTAGTAGTAACAGCAGTATAAGTAGGAATCAGCAGCAGTATCAGTAGTTCTAGGAAGTAGCAGAAGTGGAAGTAGTGGTTGTAATAGGAAGCAGCAGCAATAGCAGTACTAGTAGGATGCAGTAGCAGTGGAAGTACCAGCTGTAGTAGGAAGCAGCAGCAGTAGCAGTAGAAGTAAGAGGCACCAGCAGAAGCAGTATTGGTAGGAAGCTGTAACAGAAGTAGTTTTAGTAGGAAACAGCAGCAATAGCAGTATTAGTAGGAAGCAGCAGCAGTAACAGTAGGAAGCAGCAGCAGTATTAGTAGTAGTAGAAAGCAAAAGCAGTAGGAAACAGCAACAGTAGCAGTATTATTAGGAAGCAGCAGCACTAGCAGTATGAGTAGGAAGCAGCAGTGTAGCAGTGTTAGTACCAGTAGCAGTATAAAAAGGAAGCTGCAGTAGTAACAATATTAGTAGGAAGCAGTAGCAGTGTTAGTAGGAAGAAGCAGCAGCAAAAGTTATGGTGGTAGTACATAGCAGTAGCAAGTTCCATTAATGATGATAAAAGTTGTGATACTGGCTGTGTTGATTTGACATGATAATATGAAATAAAAGACTGCATGATAATCGTGAATTTATTGAGATTGTAGGAAAATGACAAAAAACACAACTGTTTCTCTGATAGGCAGGCTAACATGGCCACAAGGTCAAAAAATGCATTTTACAAACGCCGCACAGGTATTCAAACGCATGATATGTTTTACATTTTCATTTTGACGTAAAAGCTCTGTCTATAAAGTTTATATGAACGTCTAAAGTCACAGTTTTTCTACGTCTTAAGTCACAATATTTCTACAAAATAAATGCATTTATAATATACCTGCACATTTTCTCCCTAAAATACACGCAAATCTGTAAGCGCAAATACGCTTCAACGGATAGAAATTTCCGTATTTGTAAGTGACAAATACGGTACCATATATGGAAGTCTCGGGCTATTTTTGACGTTGGTTCCGAACTAAGCTTTGTATAACGTTGCATTCGGAAACAAGAACCAAAATAATTAAAAGCGTGGCCGGTTTTCCAAGAATTACGTATTCATCCGTCAGTCATGAATTTATTTCTATTTCATTTTCAGAATAAAACGAAAAGGTATATAATAAAAGGAAAATTATGTTGTAGTAGCTTTCTGAGACTATGTATTTTTTTTACTCGCAACGTTGAAACATTGATATCTCGCGAGACCGAATTTTCCACCGCTGCTCGTAACAAAATACAAAGCCTCAAATACTTCAAGAATATAAAATTCCGTATTTATTTATAGGAAAGTTGTTTTATGAACTATTAAAACTGATCAAGTTCTACAAATAACATTAGACTACTATTTACATTCTTTTCACACACTTTCTATATCATTGTTATACTGTTTACATTAAATAGCCTCCACAAAGAAAAACAGAGATTCAAAGAAGAGAATATCATCAATCACAAGCAGGTTGTACCATTATTCCGCAAATATGTACTTTACCTTTTATTTTCGGGACATAAACTATTCATTGTTTTTAATTATGCTTTTCAGGGTATTTTGAAATTTTGTTCCAATTTATTTTGTCGCTGATATCTTTTTCAAGACAAAACAACAAATATAAAAAAGAAACTAATTTTATACTTTTTTTGTTTGTTTTGTTTTGGGTTTTACGTCACATCGACACAGTATAGGTCATATCGCGACGTTCCAGCTTTACTGGTGGAGGAAACCCCAGGTGCCCTTCGGTGCATTATTTCAGGCACGAACGGGTACCTGAGTACATATGGAGTAGAACCACCGACGTTCCGTAATTATTTTATACTGGTATTGTAAACAATTTGGTTTATACTTCTTACATTTTGTGAAAATAAATTTGTTCTAAACGAGAATCAACGGAAAATCAAATTGAAATTTTCATTTTAATACGTAATTATTATATTTTTGTTACAATTTTGACATTTCTATGATAGGTTAATAAAAGTTAATGTATTTTCAAAACTTAATTGGATATTACATCAATTTATAAACACATAATAAATTATAGAACATGTGAGAGATTCTACTACGTTCGTGTATATATTGGTCCTTTGTTTCTGTTTTTTTATTGTCAATATCATTGCTGATATAAGTGTTTCATTCAGAAACTAACAATTTTAAATTCATCCTGATAGTTGTAATTCTTTTCGCAAAAGCCTTTAAGATTGCATTGTTAGATTTTTGTATAAAGTAACTGAGTCTCATATATGAACGAGGCGACGTTCATGTTTTATATGTCTTTGGTTCTGTTGCTATTTTTGTGTGTTTGGATTGTGGTTCGTATAAGCAGTGCTATCCGTGGATTCCCTTTGCTCTTACATTTCTTGGCGCATAATTATATTGCAAAGAAAATGAAACATTCAAGATAAATTTCAAAATACATAAAAATGTAGATTTGCTGAACTATTTAAAGCAAGTGGTGATATTATTTACAGCATGTGGTCTCCAAATGATTTAGAAATATTCAAATATCCCATGTGCTTGATCAGCACTGTTAGTGAAAATAACAAAGAAGGAGAAGAAACTAAAATACTTTTAAAGAGCGAAGAAAAAGTATTTGATCAAATAGCAAAGATAGATTGGCCAATGGTTGTTGTAGCCGTTGCAGGTTTGTACAGAACAGGAAAATCGTATCTTATGAATTGTCTAGCGGAGTCAAACAAAGGTAATTTAACAGTGTATGTCAGTGTTATTTTATCTTTATCAAATTACAATGTAGTTGCAGAATTCACTCATCATATTTCATGAATACTAAACTTAATAAAATAGCAATTTGAATTCATAGATATTCATATGATATTAAATACTATATTATATATAATCGATATAAGAACATTGTTACCGTTATGCCCAACACGGAAATGGAAGTTAAGGTTTAGTTTCTAATAATGCTGATTTAGGTTTCGCGCTGGGAGATACGATTGAATCAAAAACCAAGGGCATTTGGGCATGGTGTAAAATACATCCAACACAGTCGAACACTGTTTTGTTGCTACTTGATACGGAAGGACTTGGCGATATTGAAAAGGTATGCATAGTTTATTCAAATGAATTAGACGGTGACATTTAGAAATAAAAAAAAGTATGCAAGCACGAGTAGATGTTGATCAAATTAATAAATTTACATCTCTGGCTATTTTAACAGAACTGTTGCATTTCAAAACTTGATTTAAAAGTCAATTTCGTAAAATCTTATTTGACAAGGTGACCCAAGTCAGGACAACAAGCTTTTTACCCTAGCGACACTTCTTAGCAACTGTTTAGTTTACAACATGAAGGGTGCATTTGATAACGACGCCGTCTCTAAACTCACGTATCCTTTTTTTGAGTATTATGAATGTTTATTGTTTTAAAGATATGCAAATTAAAGTGTTATCAAACCAAAGTATAAGCTTTTGGTTTCCAAAAATCTTATTCAACTTTTATTACAGAATCAATTTTCTTGAAATAAAACAAAACAAGTAAGCATGTTTTGTCTTTTCTATGGCGATGCTTATTTTCATGCATCGTCGGTTACTCACGGTATATATCCCGTACAAACTACACTATCTAGATGGTGCAGTATGACTACGAAATATATAGATTCTGTTGTATGTGCTGTTGTTTCATTATTTAGCGTATTGGGGAAGACGGCGACCTTAACTTGTTACACTGCCACGGGTAGTCTTCTTATTTTCATTTGTGGAAACTATCCAGGTTACTTACGGTAGGTCGGTGGCTCTATCTCGGTATCCGATTGTGTCTGAAATTATAAACAAATGGCCACCTTAGTATTTCGTTAACACAAGTTTAGCTTTTATATAAATAATGCTATAACCAGTGTTCAGCAAGCGTGTTTTAAAGTCAGTCCGTTGAGTTGTCCTTTGGTTATTGTATCGTGATTGCATCGGATACTTCTAATATTGATATTTATCGGAGGTAATACACTGGATAATTTATAATTTATTATCCCCAACCCTTCTTAGAAATAGGGTTTATTTTTTGCTAATATCGGTCGGTCGATCAGTTTATCTGTCGGTAGACCACATGGTTTCCGCTCATTCTCTTAAAAAATGTGTATCACAAAGTCTTCATATTTCATTAACTGATTGGTCATAACTAGTAGATTCTGGGATCATTATGTCAATTATATTCCACGTACTGATTGGTCGTATTTATTTTTGTGTCACTAGGACATTAGTCAAGGTCACAGGGGCCTTGACTGTTAGACTGGTTTCCGCTCATTATCCTGAATTTTTTTTATTATAAAGTCTTAACAGTTCACATATTGATTGATCATATGTAGTCTATGAGCCCTGTTGATTTGGGGTTACTTCTTCAAAGGTCGAGGTCACAGCGGCCCTATATGTCAGAATGGTTCCGCTTAATATAATCTTAACTAAAAAACTATCTATTACAAAAGCTATATCTTTCACATATACATTGCCTAAATACACTAGATACCCATTTTAGTGTTGGGGTCACTAGGTCGAGGGTCAATGTCACAGGTGCTTTGAATAACAGAATGGTTTCCTCTCATTATTTTGAAAACTTTTATCACAAAGTCTTCATATTTCACATATTGATTGAACATATGAAGTGGATGATCCCTATAGTTTTTGGGGTCACTAGTTCAAGAATCAAGGTCACAGGGGCTTAAAATATCAGAAAAGTGTCCGCTGATTATCAGTTCATCGCAAAAATTTTCACATATCACATATAAATTGGTAATATGTAGTAGATGAAACCTATTGATCATTAGTGTAAATGTCAAGGTCAGTGAAGAATAACATGTCATAATGGTTTCGCCTCATTATCTTGATAACTTTTTATAACAGTCTTCATCTTTCACGTACTGATATAACTAGAACTATAACAAATAGATGCCCCTACTGTTTTTTGGTAACTAGTTCAAAAGTCGAGGTCACAAGAGGCCTTTAATATCAGAATTGCTCTGCTCATTATCTTGAAAACTGTTTTAAACATATATTTCATATTTCAAATATTAATTGGTCATATGTAGTAGATGACGGCTCTTGATTTTGGAGTCACTATTTCAAATTTATAGGTCACACGTGCCTTAAATGTCAGAATGGTTTTACGCTCATTAGCTTGAAAACTATTTATCGCAAAGTCTCCATATTTCAAAAATTGATAAACATTGTATTTGTATTAGTTTTTGGGTCACTATTTCAAAGGTCAATGTCACAATGGCCTTAAATGTAAGAATGGTATCTGCTCATTACCTTGAAAACCTTTTATCACAGTCTTAAAATTTCACAAAATGGTTAGTCATTATAGGATCACTAGTTCAAAGGTCAAGGTCTTTCGATTTCATATATGGATTGGTTATAATAAGTAGGTTACTATTTTTCATTTTTACATAACTGAACACTTCCATGTACCCAGTTATGGCAAATTTCTAGAGTAAATAACCAGGAATTTAAAAGATATTTTAAATTGTCTTATTTATAATCTGATATGTTTCATGAAAAAAAATAGGATGATATCAAGTGCCTTGATCTTTACTTGGTATTACAATATTTCTTGAACGTCCAATCATTCAGATATTCTCATAGAATAAATTAACATAAAATTTACAACATTTTTTTCATAATCTTCAAATAAATGAATAAAACAAAATTAATATACATAGCTTAACTAAAATACTCCAGCTTTGTAGCAGAAATGGCCAGTAATATACGATTTCGAGGGGAATCCTCTGAGGATAACCAGCAGATCAATCTAATACTTCCTGACTTCGTTCTATGTTTGAGAGATTTCAGTCTTAAATTGATAAAAGATGGGAAAAAGATAACAGAAAACGATTACCTTGAGCAAAGCTTAGCAGAGAACAAAAGCAAAACAGATCAGTTCAACAAACCAAGAGCATGCATCAGAAAATACTTTACGAAACGCGAGTGCTTTGCTTTTCCAGTTCCAGGTGATGGTGATGTTCTTGAGAATCTTGAAACTTTGAGTTTTACCCATTTATCTACTAGTTTCCAGGTAGTAACCATTCTGTTTACATCTTATATATACCAAAAAATACGACCGAAGGCATTGCTTGGCAGTAAACCAATAAATGGACAAAGTAAGTTGTAAATGACCATAATTTTTAAAAGTATGTAATTTAATCTTGATATATGTACAAACATAGAAGCAGTTTTGATATTGCCTTACAGACAATGTCCTGCTGTATCTAATTAAAACAAAAACATAGATGTAGTCATGAATGTATGTATGTATGCAGATACAGAATTTGAGTTTATTCTCAGCAATTGATGATAAAACTTAAAATACTTAGGCAACTTCTATATGGTTTTATTTGTTACCTTCAAAAAACATCTATTTATTTTTAACAAATGTAAACTAATAATAGATCAATATAACATTTTTTTAGTAAATAATTACAATGCGTTTTACAAACACATTTTTTTCTTATCTTTGTATGTCCCGTTTGAGACCTTAAGATCAATCATCACTATCTTTGTAAATACTCATATTTGACATCCAGTGATTCCTGTAAAAGGATACTTTACAGTAATATTTTACTCCCATTTCTTGTTCCGTCTTTGTGCCACCTCCTGAATTTGAATTTGAATGGAAGTTCTATCAATGCCACTATATGCATGGGTATGATTGATTATGGAAACGTGAAAGTGAACGTCGCCTTGCATTGATGATATATATGTTAATTAGATAGCAGATCAAATTGACAACGCAATTGTATAATATTGTTTTTCACCATAGACTGTAAGGCCGGGAATTTCCAATAGAATTACTCTATTCAAAAATGTGTTTGAGGAATGATTGTAGTTTGACTATCAATAACTCTATTTCATTTGTCTTGAGTCGCAAGCCTTTTAAATATAATTTTTTTCAGAGAACATGATTTGCCTAAATTAGTAACAAATTTCGGTTAACTTATTCTTATCATTACCTCAAAATCGATAACAACTAAACCGTCCAAGCGAACTTTATTTGAATGATTTTACGTAAGTCCAAAATTTCGATTGCATCTTTTAGTATAAGGAGCTGTTTATTTTAAAGAATCCACTTTTAAATATTGTTCTTCCATTTAACACGAGCTAAGATTTTTTTACTCATGCCTAATTATTCAGGGTACTTTATTTGCATGACATCATTATCATCACTTTCCTTGTAGTTTCTTTATCTTTTTTAGAAGTATCACTTAATTTGAACGATCTTTTGTCCTTTTTATAGTGTTCGTAACATTGGCTGACCGCTACGTAACAGCTATCAAACACGGTGCTTGCTGTTCCAGATGTGGATGACGCATTTACAGCTGTAGCGAAAATAGAAAATGCTAAAATTGAAAAACAGGCTCTAGAAATCTTTGAAATTGAAATGGAAAACGTAATGCTGCCAGTCTCTGAAAGTGATTTGGGGGAACGTTACACAAGCGCACAAAAGATAGCTCTTGACCATCTTCGACAGAATGTTATTCATGACTTTCAAGCAAAATGTCAAATTCAAGCGCAGGTGAGAGACTTACACTGTGGTTAATGTTAGGCAAAGAAAATGCCTAAGCTTCCATTCAAAGTCTAGTCATTTTGACAGGAATTTTTTAAAGGTTTTGTTCTGAAGTGTTTTTATTCTGCTGGTAAGGTCTTGGTTTCATTAATATCTAAGTCACAATATATGACAACTGTTATAGTTTTAAATGTTAAAGGCTCAGCGTATTGTGTTTTTTTCGCCGCATATTTTGTCATATTTTATGGATAAATCGTAAAATATTCATTAATAAATATAGAAGAAATTCATTCTATGGTGTATAATTTAGATTAGATGCTTGTTTAGAGGGCAAAATGAAACCCGATGGTCAAGGTAAAACTTGAATGTCAAAAGTCATAATATGTAAGCGCATTGATAATTATAATTGAGCCGCGTCACGACAAAACCAACATAGTGGGTTTGCGACCAGCATGGATCCAGATCAGGATCCATGCTGTTCGCTTACCAACTCTATTACAAGTGGAGAAACTGATAGTGAACAGCATGGGTCCTGATCAGATTGCGCGGATGCGCAGGCTGGTCTGGATCTATGCTATGGGAAAACCATTATGTTGGTTTTGTCGTGACGCGGCTCATATTAAGTCCATATCTTTTTTTATTAAATTACAGATTTTCAAATGACAATGATCTAATATGTGATATTTAAATGGCACATTATGCCCCAGACAAGAAAAGAAAAAAAAAGTTGGAAAAAGAAGCAGCACAAAAAGAAGCTGAACGCTACAAACTTGCAGAAGAAGCTGCAGAAAAGGAAGCTGCACGCTATAGAAAGGAACAAGACGACGCTTGCAAGGAGGCTGCGCGCTTAAGAAAAGAAGAAGAAGAGAGAAAGCAAAAGTGGTTTGGTGCAAGAATGTGGAATGCGTTCATGAATTACTAAGACATAAACATTTGCTTTCTTAAACACACTATGAAAAACTTTAAGTCAGTAGTTACACAAGTGTTTTATATACAAGTAAAGGTGTGATATCCATTTAATTTAACATTAACTTTGCACTGTGTCATATTTACATAGAGGCTTTTATTGAATCTTGCACATTTTTGGTGTAACATAACTTAATCACATATAAATCAACATTATATCTTACGTCATATAAATATATTTTTAATTTTACATGTTTGATTTGTGATACAAAATCATACTTATTTCAATATTTTACATTCCTATTGCTTGTCCTATTTTAGTAATTCTAATTTAATTAGTTGTTATTCATAGCTTGGTATTTAGAATTATAGATTTTTTTGTGATCTTTATATATCTTCATATATACATTAAAAGTTCTGAAAACCGGACCCTCTGCGGACTTGACCAAAAGTCCGGTTTTCAGAGGATTCCGGTTTTCAGAGGTTTAATACATTTATTGATAATTATGATGTGTTTGAACAATGACTTTGTTAAGACATTTTGTATTTACATTTTAACATTTTTGTCTAAGTCATATTTTAATTTGTATATGGTTAAAATCGGCTTATACAAATACTTCAAAAAACAGGAAATTAAAAAAAAATATAACAGTCCGGATTTTTAAACCCTCAAATTGTCAGAAATTTCCAATTTGAATTTACCATTTATCTTGACAACTTGAAGAACCATAACCTCTCAACCATAGCAAATCCTTGAATATAATAAGAAAATTATAAAACAGTTTAATTGCTGGTACAACATGTACATGAAATACACCTAAGGATGAATTGTGTTGACTAACATTATGTTATTGTATCAACTAAGTAATTTAAAGGTGATAACGAAATTTAATGAAATTATAAACGCTTTTTTTTAAATTTTAACGTTACAATTAATGAATTTTATCGGCTTGATAATTTTTCAGCATGTCTTACCTAAGCAATTGATGTCTAACATGTTCATTGGTTCAGATAACTTCTGATTTTCGGAAATTTTCAAATTCTTTTTGTGAAAAAGAATTGTCATTAAGTTACTTAAGTAATGTAATACCGGCGCTCGACAAAAAATTGGTTAGTTCATTACTGTGGTTGTATTAAATTTTTGTCATTTGTAAAGTGGCATTTGCTTTTTATGTCATAATTTGTTTTACTGTCAATAGAGGAATGATTGATGCAAAGCATTTTTTTAGTTTTTTTATCTTATGCAAAGTACATGTAACATATTTCACCAGTGCATGAGTATATTGGACAACCCTCGTCACATGCGCCGGCATTACGGACGAACGTTTGCCTGATAGGTTGTCATCAACTACCTCCTCCCGCCCTCTACAGAGCATTTGTGCTATTCAAAAACCAGCCTTCGTTACACTGACCTTGTTACCCTTACCCTTTTTAAAGTCGATGTAGGCATCTGTCAGTTTTTTTCCAAAACTTGCCCAAAATTTATTGATTGTCCACATATGAACTTATACAGAAACATGATCTATCATTCAAAAGAGGGGGGGGGGGTCATTTTTTATTCTTTTATGAATGGTGTCTTTTTTTACTTTTATTTTAATCAAAATCACTTTCTTTAGAAAAAAAGTTGTGATAGGATGGACACAGAAAATATAATAGTGAAAATGTAATTAAAATCGGTAGGTTTGGTGTTGAAGAGAAAAAAGGAAAAACTGAAATAAAAAAAGAAGAAAAAGGAGAAATTGAATCAAATTCATACGTAGCATTAAATTAATAATTACTGCTCAATATATATCAACATTTTTAAACATATTTATAATACAATATAATGGTGCGCAAAAAGAATTGAACAAAATGAATATACCATTTTAATAAATATGTAAATCATTTTCAAGGTATAAATGGAGGAGTTTACTGTTTACCAACAACAAAAAGAAACAAAAAGAAAGTGAAAATAATAGAAATTCCATAAATACTTTAATACTCTCAATGTAATGAACTGCGAATGGCATATGAAAGGAAATAACAAAAATAGCATGACAGAGCAGATATTGTTGCATTTACCTCCCTTTAGTTAAAGCTATGTACTAACAGATAAACTCTTTTAAGTGTTTTATTTTGCAAGTGAATTGAATATTTTTCATAATTATTTTATATAGAATTTTCAGATCGGAGTGAACTTGTGATCTCCGCCTACTCTATCGTGGACTTGAACTTAACCAGAGCACGATCTTGGGCATAGAAGCTCAAATAAGGTTAACCTGCGATAAAAGGCGCCCCAGACAGTGCCAGGTACACTCCCGACCCACGCCTACCCAGTGGATGTCGGGAGTTATGATTACTCCCGACTTCACGATGAGCCCTATGCAAAATGGCGAAGGTTACAGTTCCCACGATCTTATATGACTAAATTAGCTAATGACAGTTGTAGCGCCGATATATGTCCAAACGTCGAAAAATGTCCAAACATTTATCGTCAATTTTTGGACATTTATCGTCGTTTGGACATTTTTCGACGTTTGGACATATATCGGGGCTACAACAGTATTAACAATAAGCATTTGAATAACGGTACGTTCGGCTGTATAAACGTTTGCGCGTGCTGTACACATTAAAGTAGTCGTAGTTGTTAAACTAAATTTTCCATATAATCAGGAAGCAGTTACATCAAAGTGTTAAACATACAGTTTGTTCCATTACTATTTTGAAATTAAAAGTACATGAACGAAATGAACTATACATAGCAAAATAGTTATAACAAAGACAAAAAGAGAAAGAATATGTTTTGTATACTGTGGATAGAAATGACACATTTTATATAGTGAAAAATAGCATTTAATTTTAAGAAACGAAAAGTTCATCGTCTTCTGACTTTTCCAATCAAAATAGTATCGGACAAAAAAGATGTACATGAGTTGTGTCCTCCTTTTTATCGTGGGTCTATTATTACAATACTTATAATCCTAGTAAACAGAGTAACTGGATTGATATTGAAATTGTTGCTGCTTTGATCATCATGAGTAAACTAGTTTACATTTTGCAAATCAATTGATTAGGTGTATATCGTATCGTAACTATGTTAAAACAGTATTTAAATCGTATGGTACTTATGCGCATAAATAATTAGGATATGTTTACCATCCCGTTTCTTCGCAAATGATATACGTAATACTGATTCGTTAATATAAAACAATATGCCATTGAAATAAATTCTAAATATTAACATTTAACTTGAATGAACTTAATTTTTCATTCAAATAGGACTTTTTCAGCTTATTTTGTTAACGAATTTGCATCGCATGAAATTTACTGTTCACATGAAAGAAAACCAGCCACTTAATTCAAGGATCAACTTATTTCAAAGCAACGTTGTGAGTTGTAAACATTCAATAATGTTTCTTTTATTGTTCTTATTGAAGAGTTAAAAAATGACCTATGATTAATACGTAAACACAGAGAAACGTTTATTTCCCCAAATATAATAGTGTATGTTAGAATTTATATATTAAATACATTGGTATATGTCAAAGTTCTTTCTGCAAACATTATTTTTTCAGTTACTGTAAACCACCATACATATATGATTTGAAAGCAACGTTATGCCCATAACAGGGTATAAAGTGAATTTGCGATTTTGACCATAGCTACGAGCAATATGTAAAACGCTCATGTAGAAAAAAACCTTAAGAATCTATTTAATCAACTTTATCTTTATTTATTCTAAACGACTCGCATTCCGTGAATAATCTATTTACCAGCTATAGCCGCATTCATTGGATACCTGTGCCCTTGTGAAAGGATTAATTCCTAAAATGTTTACAATATTAGAACAATATTGGACTTTGAATTGTGAATATTTATGTTGGTTCATTTTTTGTTTATGACATGCAAATTTATTAAACACTTCACGTATATTAAATGTTTGCAAGGCTGATTCATAACGTGTTTATAATTGGTATTTTTTGCTGATATCAAACCACAGACAGACACAGACTATCAACGATTTAGTAAAAATTAGACGTAATTTTTTTGCATTATTCACACTCAGGTGATCATTTCAGCAGTTCTACAAAGCCAATCGTTTTGGATTATGGTAGTATGATGCCGCGAGTTGTTTAAGATTAAGACCCAAACCTGAAAATCAAAATAGCTGCCGAATTAAAAATGGCCATCAAGATCTCCATTGAAATCAGGTGCATAAATATCTTACGAAATAATGCATTACCTTATCAAATATGGCAAATAAAACATTAATACTGTTTACTTTAAACGTACTAAAATTTGTTATCAAACTTTAAATATGTAAAGATGGCAGTATGGAGATTATGTATGTCAGATTTGGCTCGACTCTACAAAATATATTGAGAGCTGCCCTTCTCACCTAACGTCAATTATTTCTGATTAAAGTTGTTAACAGCAAATCTTTTTTTTTTCATTTCTTTATTTCTTATGTATTTAGTTCAACTAAAAACTTAACTTAAAAATATTTCAGATCATCAACCACATCTTTTGATACAAGGTTCAAAACACTAACAATAAACATTTCGGAATTACCCACCTTGAACATTTAATGGAAAAAAATGTTGTGGTTTCTTTTGTATTTTTTTCCTTAATGTATCTACTTCAAACTTCAAATGTTTGCTTCTTATCATCATACAAATCATACATGGCAAGGTTCATAATTCTAGCACTCATATTATAAGAATTTTCAAAGAATTTCAAAAAAGTAAAAGGTGTTTCTTTTTCTATAGCTTCTTTATTTCTAAAGGCATCTACTTCATTCTTCAAATATGTGTTCCTCTTTAACATTTGTGTGAGAAGATTCAATACACTAGCCGTACTATTTTAAGAATTACATATTTTCATAATTATCTCCTCCTTAAACCTTAATTTTTCCTTTTTTCTTCACGGATTTAATTCAGATTTCAAATATTTTCATTATCAATACCCGCATCATATGTAGATAGTTTAACGTCTGGGTTACCATGACAATTTTAGTTTTAAACTTTGAATTTATTTAAAAATTAATATATTTATTCTTAATTTCTTCTATTCTAAATCTATATAATTAAAATTGTTACATTTTCACTTTTTCTTTGTTACTCTAAATGGCATCTAATTGTCATCACTTACATCATATATGACAATGTCGTTCATACATCTAAATGTTTTGTATCAAGACATATCATACTGCTTTTGATTAGAAAGTTTGCCTTTGAAAATATCATATTCTGGTTACAACCAGGGAGTTTTAAAGATTTGTCAGCCTGTCTGTGTGTGAATTTAAATTTAAACATGATTTTATTAACAGTTTTCTTTGTCGTTTTTTAATCTATTTGTTATTGTTTTTTTTGTTCATTAAAAAACACGAAATTATTATTTGTATCTTTTGCTTTAAATCGACATATACATCGTAACTATTTTCAGATATCCTATTCATTAAACTTTGATACGATTGTTATTTAAAGTTTCCTTTACATGATCTATGTTTATTTATTAGAATGTGGGTCTAATAATGTAATATTTAGAAAACCATGACGTAAATACTTTAATATGTTAGTTATTTTTTTCGTTAATGTTTTGTCAGTTAAATAGCACAAATTATAGAACTTTGATAGTGTTCTTGTTTCCTGTTACTCTGATATTCATCACTCAGTATATTCATATTAACATTTACAAATGTAAACCCCCTTGAAATTTTATATTTTTTAAATTTATTCAATCTTTCCCTTTTTAACTTTTTTAAAGTATTTTTTAAGCCAATTTTCCCTGGTTTTAAAGGGGTTTAAAATAAATTCTTAGGGAAACCTACCCCTAAAACATAAAGTATCTTATAACATTTCAAAACAAATATTAAAATTCGAAAATTAAAGGGTTTAACGCTTGATTTTAAAATTTTTTTAAATTTTTAGCACAACCGTCAGTTTGGGTTTTTGCAATAACAGTATATCTGGTTATTTCCCTTTAAACCCAAGTTCTTTCCCCAAAACTCTTTTGGGCGATGTTGTAAAAAAAACCGAGCCGCATTCAAAAATTTTTTTTTCAAATCGCTGTATCCAATTTCCCTTAAAACCAACACAAAAAAATTTTTAAAAAAATTTTTTAAATTGGGGAAAATGCAAATTTATATTTAAATTTACGTTTCGTTCAAAAAGTATTAACCATGTTATTAAAGATGGCGGAGACTGAAATATTAAAGTTTATAACTGTTAACTTTGAGAACCTTTACTGGATTTGGAACATTTACCGGACAAAAATTGCTGTATACTTTTGTTTCGAAGCTAACAAACAAAACACGTAACATTAAACTTTTAAAATATTTTTTTCCTCAAATTCGGTACATGTTATCGTTTTCTGCTCGCTTCCATCACTAATCTGATCTAAATATAGCGTCAAATGATTCCCTTTAAGTTGCTGCATTTAGCAAACTATTTCATGCAAGGATATAATTTAATTAACATAAACACATTTCCTATAAATATTGGTGGCAGTTGTCTTTTACATATATTATGTTTTTTTTATTCAAATTGGTTTTTCTCAAAATGACTTCAGTACTCACGCATTCACACTCTATTTGAAGTTCTTAGAAAAGCTGTATACCATAATATTGCTAAGGCAAATAAAATGATTAATATGAAAATAATAGAAAATTGTTATACTATTATTATTGAAAATTTAATCTTGAACTTGACTTTCTAAATAGTCGTTTCTTGTACTTGCAACGACAAACCTATAATATATATTCCAATATTCCATCAGTTTGTTTGTTAGATTTTAGTCGCAGCAACACTGTAAAGGCGATTGTCCAGTTAATCTTGTATGAGAAGATCTGGGGAACCCCTCCATGTATTTTTAGTAGGTTCCAACTGCAACCGGAATAAAACCTTTGTTCCGTTAGAGAGCTGAATGGCTTCCTTATATGAAAGGATCAGAGTTATGCGTAGTTTTAATTAATATTAAGTTATTTCATTTGGTGAATATTTTTCTACAAATTAATTCATGTTTATCTGTGGCGGGTTAAACTGCATTTTACTTTATATTTAAAGTAGGATTTTATAACCGTTTTCAATAAGACAAGTAGGCAGGGTTACCTACACTGTTAAATAATACAGTTTGAATTTGAAAAAGCGGGTTGTAACAGATATATTTACTTAATATGCAAAATGTTAAAGTTTCGGAAATTCTCTGTTTTTGACATGATAAAATATCATATTGTTTAATTTAATTAACATATCAATTGCATACTGAATATACATTTACGTTCAATGTACACAATATATTAATATTCGATATAGTTTTGATAAGATATATGAGATGTACACAGTAAGATGAGATGTAATGTTATTTATGCCCACAAAATAATTAAACTGGGCGTAACAGCACAATAGGGTAAACGACGGCATTTATTTTGGTAAAGCGCATACTCTTTTTTTATAATTTAAATAACATTGTTAAAGAATTAATATAAAAATCTGTTTCAATGCCGTAAAACACAATGCAAATCGAGGCAAAACAGTGTTTCTAAGTAGCTTAATATCGGTGTAGACAATTTCGTAAGCACTAAGTATTATGTAAACATTAAGAAAGAGTAGGTCTAAAACAATGGCAACAGTGGCTAATAACAGATAAAATAAAATAATGATAAATGTGACACACTTACTATCAGTAACAGTTTAGATTCATTAAAAGGGTACAATAAATAAATAAAAAAGCCGTAACCTTAGTTGAATCATTATTAGATCAACTTTAATAAGTGATCTTATGTAATGTTATAACTGTTACATAACTACGCATTCTGGTGATGTATGATATTGAGGACAAACGCCACTTGAAATTTACAACTTGCACCCTGTTTTATTATAATGTTAGGGCCCAGCGCCGCTTATACATACATACACATTTATCGATTAATGCAGTATTTTACAAGACAGTGCCGAATATAAAGGTCGTCTTCAAAATTTTATATTTTATATATAGCATTCAGAAATCTATCATATTGTAGATTTAACCGCACCGGTTTTCAATGAACATGATGAAAATATGTACACAAGAAGAGTTATTTAATTTTGCATTACAATGTTACAAACATATTCGTTAAATAAAAATCTTGTCGCCCGTTGCAAATATTTATTAATGTATTAACCACATAGCTTTCGTTCTTTTAAAGATTTAAAATGATAGAAAAATGTCAATTACTCTTTACAGAATTCATTCTGCCACTGTTCGAAAACTTTAATAAAAACATTCAAAAAGACATTGATTATGTGTCACATAAAGTTGCATAAGAGAAAATCGTTAAAATTTCACTTCGACATTTCTCTGATTTCCATGCCTTATACTAGAAATTACAACGTCCCCGATAGCAAAAATTAATCTGAAACATTAATTTTGTTTATTGTCTTGATGTGGAATTTATGCTTGCATAAGTCAAACTTCGAAGTTTGTATCGAAGCGGTCTTAAGAGTTTAATCACTCATTTCCGGCGCATCCGGTAAGGAAAATAACTCTTCCCCGACGCCAAATATAATGATTCCCCAACACTTATCGCTAAAATGAAAGGTTCATAATGTAACTATAAAAGTTTTTCGATCTGATCAAATGACTGGAGCTTTTCTGGAAGCACGATGTGTTTCGTCCGCCGATGTCGATAGATGCATTAAAATTTCCTTTTTAAACACTGATAAAATTTTGAGAACACTTCAAGGGGGATAATCAATAAGGAATCCTCTACAAAACAGTAATATTAAATATAGTCTCATTCATATATATTAAGTTCCGAAAAACCCGCGCCATCAATAAACATTTGTACCTATAATAATTAAATCTGTAAAATGTACAATTCGGATTCTTTCATATGAGGAAACTATCAAGTTAGTTCACGGAAAAACGGTGTTTCTTTCTACTCAGGTGCCATTCGTGCCTTAAAAACTCAGGTATGTGTATTGATGTTTTCTTCCACCAGTTAAGATTAAACTCACCAACTTTTCTGTGTTCGCGCGACACAAATACAAACCAATCGTCTTATTTGATGACATTTTAAATGTTTGTTATTGCAATTACGAAAACTTGTTATTGCTTAAAGTTTGTGACGCCTGCATTTCTCAGTCGATCATTATGTTTATTGTAAGAAATAGATTTAGAAAAAAGAAATTATGAATAACAATTCTTTACAATAGAACATTTTTAGAGATTCTATGATTTTGACGTCCTAAAATTACGTAATAACCGACTTCTCTAATAACGCCTCGCTGAATGTCCAGATACCCCTCGATAACAATTCGATACTCTCTCTTTCTCTCTCCCCCTCACAGCCCCCCTCCTCTCTCCTTCTCTGTCTCACCCTCTTCTCCTTTCTTTCTCTCTTTCTATTTCTATCTCTCTAGTGAGCAAAGCGGACATGAATCTAAAGTATTTTATCTCATTGCATTTATATAAATCATTTTTGTTGCACCGAAAGTAAAGGACACTGGACCACATTTCAGGGTAATTGTTGTAGAAATGCCTTAGATGCGTCTCGGTGTATTACTTCATACAGGGTCGGTTTATGAAGAAAACTAATGTATTAAAGTGTATAAAGAATATGACTTTCTAAAGAATAACCAAAATTGTAAACATGGTGCAGCATATTAAAACAATGTTATGGCATGACAGACTTAGAATTGAAATAAGAAAACTGAATAAATTCATTTTGATATGTACAGATAAAAATTTAACTTGAGACGATCCATACTTTTTCTTAGTCGTTTGGATTGTATTCTTACGGTTGTTTCCTTGGTTTCGGTGTGCATAGAGCCATACGGGGAAGTTCTGGTTAGATTGACATCACATTTTCTAAGATTTTTCACGTACCACCCAGACGTCAACCGAGAAGTGTGCGCACCCACCCCCTTATTTTGCTTGATTTCATTAAAACTTTGTGTCGATGGTTATTTTATTGCTTTTCTTTTTAAACGTGATGAACATTTTAAGTTGCTGTATTAACACTGATTATATGTGCAGGTTTATATCTTATTAATAGTTGAATTACTTCTTTTGTCTATCAAATATCATGTTATTTATCGGACAATTATAAATAATGTATTTTTGTTCTAGACATTTACACTTTTAATATTTAAGCATTTTGTGTTACTTGTAAATACTACTGAGTAGCTTCTTGAATGATAATATGTACGTAGCATTTAATTTTCGTTTTTATTATAATATGATCTATATATATACAATATTATACACATATCATACCAGTTACAAAACATGGTAGACTCACACGCACATGGTATACATCAATAAACACTGGGGATTTTTACCAAAGTGAGTAACAAAAAGGTTTCCAAGTTTGTAATAAATCTCTGATATATAGAATGATTGACTGAGACGATGACTTTGCTCTAAGGATTATTACTTTTAATTATTTAATAAGTGAAAACAAGATAGTTTGGATGTTTTGTGCATTGCATACCTTTTGAAGAGCCTAATAGAATGCTAGGCGAATGCCTGCTTAGATCTGCACAGTTGTTGAAATTAAAGGAGAAGCGTTACGACACGAAAATTCAGTTACGTCCGCATTAGTAGTACTTGTTTAATACTATGACAGGACGTAACGTTTCTGTCAATGTCGCAATGTTCCAGGAATCGTACACCGTGTATCTTATTTATACATAGACATTATTCCTCGTAATTGTTAAGCATAATGCCTTGAACATTAATTAACATATTCCGTTTAAACGATATATAAACTTTTTAGAAGCAAATGACCAACTTTAAAACTTCAAATTTGAGCATAAACGTGGTATAAAAGACATTTAATTCATCAGACCCGTTACCAAATCTAACCACAATAGCACAGCACACACATGACTCGCTTCACTATATATAAGGCGCTATTAAAGTTCTTGAATCCAGAACTGTGTCTATTATGCACTATCCAAATCATCTCAAAAGAAAAATACAAAACTTAAATAGATAAATTTCTTCAAAACAAACGTGTTTCCTAGTTTCTAATATTCAACAAACGCATAGATTGGACAATAAATATATTGTATGATATTGCAATGGGAAGGCTTTAACACCGATGCATTTTGTCCAAATGCGAAACAGTTACCGTTGTGGGTTTAGACAACGGGTTTACACAAGATTAAATTTAGCCTGGTTCCACGATATTATATCTCCAGTCAGTTGCACAATCCAGTATTTGTTTACGTACAACAGAAAACTTTGTTTTTCCATTTTAGGAAAATGCAAATAAAAATGTTTTGCAACATAGTCAAATTTCATGAAGTGTAACGCTGACGTATGTGAATTTTTAATGTTTTTGTAGTTTTATTGATGACTTGCAAAATATATATCGTGTCATTCCGCATTAAATCATGTGCCTTATTCAAAATCATATAAAAAGCCTAATAAAAAATTTACAGTAGATGATGAATAAATATATACGTTATTGTTCATACGAAATATGGTACATAGATCTAAACTGGTAATTAAAAAACGGTCATTCCTTATATCAAGTCAAAAGAACATGCGATAAATTTAAAATACAAATTGACAAAAACGGACAGAACAAAGGAAAAATGACAAAGTAGTTATTTAATACATAAAAGATCAGAAATCAATTAATAATAATAGTGTTCTTCAATTAAAAATCAAACGCCATTGTCGGTACACATCGAACCATGTTCATCTGTTAACAAAGGACCGATTATAAGTGCTAGCTAGACTTCATTTAAAAATATGTTATCTCAAGATCAATAAAGACTAAAGTTGTGCGTATCTACATTAGGAGATTTCGAAATAGTAGTTTCGTTTCTGATTCCAATTAGTTTATCGTCTGAATTATATACTGAATTACTTTAAAAACGCAGTAGATATAATAAAATAATGACATGGATGTTATTAGTATAAATCAAGACAACCATATCGCTTTTAAGATATTCGGTATTTTTTCAGATAAAGTATTGAAAAGAAATTAAAGTGCAACATCTTTACAACAAAAATAATTTAAAATACTTTATGCTTCCAACATCGTTTAGCAATCATGTATGCACCTCATCCCATACTTATTGATATGTAAAATATGTTATCTGTTGGACTGTTGTGTTCAACATTTGGATATATGTTTGATGTAGCTCTATGATAAGTATTTGTACGTATTTGGCGATGAGGCCATCAAACGTTTCCTTTACGTAAACCACACAAGTCCCGTAGAAAGTATGTCTTGATATAACCACAGTGTCTTTATGACTATCATAACAAAGGATGAGCGTTCGTCGTTAATGTTACATGTACTCTATATGTAAGATAAACAAAAGTGAACGGAAGGCGATGGTACAGACGAGCGACGTTGCGATACATAGTTAAGTTCTAACTGAGATATGTCATGATTGTACAGAATCGACAGAACAGTCAACATGTATATAATGTGCTTTGCTATATACTGTTCAAACGATATTCATGAATAAGATTTATATTTAAAAGGGGGAATACCTGAACATGTCAAGAGTTACAAGCTGTTCACTACGTTTAATATATATACCAAGTTAAGTGTCTATAACTATCTAGTTTGCTATGTTTGTTTTGTTTTATATCAATTTCATTTCAAAGAATGCGATATCTTTGTCACTAAGTGTATATACATAACAAAGTAAATAAAAAAAGACACATTAGTCTCTAAATATTTGCACAATGTTGTTGCGTGTCACAATTTAACGTTCTAAATTTGAGGAATATGCTTATATAATGTGTATGAGTTTAATTGTGAAATCAAATCAATTTTATTATTTTGGAAAGCAAAAATTTGAAGGTAATTTTATATTTGAAAAAATAATCATATTTTTAATTCTTTAATGTTCTTAAATAGTTGTTCGATAATAAATTTGAATTATCAGCACTATATTTCGATATTTTCATTATGAAGGTCTGAGTTATTTTATCCATGACAAGATTGTGAAATTTTAATAACAAACTTAGAATATAATCAAATAAGACGGTTGGTTTGAAGTTGTGTTTTTGTTATTATATAGATAAAACTCAATGATACATTGTAGAATTACGATACCATTTGTCTGTCTTCTATCCATCTTCACATTTTGAAACAACATCATCGCCTCTTTAATCAATGCCCAAAGAAATTTTGACAATAGTTCATCGGATCATTTGATAAGGAATCCTGCACAAAAAGTAAAAGTAGTAGAAGAAGCAGCAGCAGCGGCGGCGATAGCGGTAGTGCTTGTGGTATAGGTTGTAGTCGTGGTCTTTGTCGCGGTAGCAGCAGTTATACTAGTTATGGTAGTTATAGTAGTGTTCCAGTTGTGTTGATAGAGTAGTTATAGTAGTTGTGGCATGCTTTTCATATACAATGTTTTGATTTCTGGGTTTTTGAAAATGGACACAACACCAGACGATGTCTCTGATATACAGACAAACATGGACACCAAGTCAAAAATGACAGATTTCCAAAGTATGGATAAGGCCACACAGGTACTGAAACATTTCATGTTTTACATTCAAAAGTAAAAGCTCTTATTCAAAGAGTTATATGAATGTCTAAAGTCACACTATTTCTTCGAAATGAATGCATTTATTTTATAGGAAATTTGTAAAATATCATATTGTAACTGAGCTATTTGCAAAAATAAAATTGTGTTACTATTAACATTTTTGTGACATATTACCTGCATGATTTTTAAAATTCTTGCTTTAAATAGCCTCCACAAAAGGAAACAGAAATTCAAAGAAGAGAATATGACCAAGAACAATCAGGTTGTACATTTGTTACGGAAACATTAACTGTACAATAAACTATTTCTTGTATAATATTAAGTAACGCTTTACAAAGTATTTCGCAATTATCTTTATGTATTTTGGACTCGCACGTTTTATAGAATTAAACGTATTTTCTCTGCTTTCATAACATTTCATGTTTGATATTCATAAGTTCTCGTTGAACAATAGCAATTATATTGTACAGGAAAAAAATATTTAATATTTCATTGATTTTGGCGACAATTTGATTTATACTTCAACTTTCTCGGAATATAATTATGTTGAAAACAGTTCTTAACAGTTATGAGCGTTTATATATATACAATGTATATTTATTCGTAACACAAATAGATGAGCAGGTTTTAAATGAAATATAAAAAAATGTCATCTAAAATCACTTTTAATTTATATTATGTCGATCTAGTCATTTTAACATATTTAATTTTAGCTTCAAGTACAAGGCGGGATGGTGAGTCCCCTCAGAGCCTATTACCAAGGCAAATAGGCCCGTCGGATAAGGAGTATATACTTATGATATTATTCTGTAAATTGTTTTAGGTTACTTTTGACATTCTATGATAGTGCATCAATAGGACAAAATTTATGTATTTTTTAGTATTTTTAAAACTTGAGTGGATAATGCATCATTTTCTATACACAAATAGAATATGTGAGATGTTCTACTTAGTTCATAAATATCTGTTTCCTCATTTTCCGTTTATATTGTTAATCTTATTGCTAACATGAAAATGTTTTGTTTTCAATAACTTAAAAAAAGAAAAACATAAATTCAATTTAAATTAACATCGAATATGTCAAATAAACGTTAAATATTTCAGACCTGGTCATGATTTTGACAACGAATCACAGGAGAAAATGGTAAACGTGTCTGCCAGTCAAAGTCAGTAAGGGTTTTAAAAAATAGATGTTTTATTGGAAAACACATTTAAGATATATTCTTTTTTTTAATTGCCCTTGCCAATGCTGTTAAAATGTTTTGTTTGTTTTTTTGTTTTAATGAACTCATTTCTGTGCGAGGCGACGTTCAGGTTTTATATGTCTTGTCTTTTGTTGATGTGTTTGATATTTAGATTGTAATTTGTATTAGCAGTGCTATCCATTACTTCCCTTTGCTCTTTTATGTCATGGAGCATATATTGTAAAGAAAATGTAACATTCCAATCAAATTTAATAATGCAAAACCAAAAAGAAAATATAGATTTGCTTAAATATTTTAAGCAAATGAAAATATTTTTTGCAGCAAATGGTCTCTGGATGATTTGGAAATATTCCAACATCCCATGTGCATGATCAGCGCCTTAAGTGTAACAAACGATATAGGAGAAGAAACTAAAATACTTTTAAAGAGCGAAGACAAAGTGTTTGATCAAATAAAAAAGATAGATTTACCTATGGTTGTTGTTGCCATCGCAGGTTTGTACAGAACTGGAAAATCGTATCTAATGAATCGTCTGGCTGACACGAGCAAAGGTAATTTAAAAGTGTTTGTCATTGCTATTTTATCTTGACAAAATAAGTTGCAGAATTCACGTATTTTATCAATACAACAAATTAATTGAATTGACAATTTGATAGATATAATTATTTATCGAAATTAAACTGTTACTTACCGTTATGCACAACAAAGAAATGGAAGCGAAAGTTCTGTTTTTGTTGAATTAATAAATAAATGCTGATTTATTTAGGTTTTGCGCTTGGAAATACAATTGAATCAATGACGAAGGGCATTTGGGCATGGTGTAAAATACATCCCACTATGCCGAACACTGTTTTGCTGCTTCTTGATACCGAAGGACTTGGTGATGTTGAAAAGGTATGAATAGCCTTTTTTAAAAGCATAGTATGGTAAAGAGTTAAAAAAACAATCAATAGGCTTAAAACATAAGTTATACAAACTAATAAATTAACATGCCAGACTGAAAGCTGATGTATTTTGGAACTTGGTACAAAAGTAAATTACTTATATTTGTATTTGACAGGGTGACCAAAGTCATGACAACAAGATCTTTACTCTAGCGACACTCCTTTGCAACTGTTTAGTTTACAATATGAAGGGAGCGTTTGATAACGACGCCGTCTCTAAACTCACGTATCCTTTTTATTTTGTAAGAAACATGGCTGTTACATTGTTTTAAAGGTATGTTAATGTATTATAAGCTTATGGTTCCAGAATCAAAATTCAACTTTTAAACGAAATCAAATACTTAGAACAAATATGATAATTCATGATTAGATGAAATACAAATATATCCGAACTGTTAGTGATAACAATACTTTTCCATCAAATCACCGATAATTACTTACATTCAGTCAGAATGTCTTTGTGTTCCTTTGTTACCATAGAATAACAAGATATTCCCCGATATCTGTGTATGGACAAAATGCGTATAATGCAATATTATTCTTGTTGAAATAATTAACTAGTTAGCATGTTTTGTCTGATCTATGACAATCCTTACTTTCGTGTAACGTCGGAATATATATATATGCTGTACATAGTATTTACACAATACATACCGTGGGTAACGGGCGATGCTAGTTGAGCTTATTTCTAATTTTCACATATTGTGTTTATACTGTTATTTCATCACTTTTCGTGTAGAAGAGTCGAGGGGCAAGTCGGTGACCTTAACAAAATAGGCCACTGATTAAGGAGTGGGGATCTTAATTACATGTAATAAAGTTGTCTAGGTAACTTATAGAAGGTAGGTTGTTAAATGTCGTAATAATGAAGGGACACCTGAGGACTTAGTTCACAAAGAAGCTGGAAAGTTGCCGAATGGCCTTTAAAATGTCGGTGTGACGTAGAACCCAACAAAACACTAACTTTCAAGTTATTTCAAATTCAACTTGTATGACTTGACACTAATTATGCAAAAAATGCTTATATCTTAATAATCATTTTTGATATTACAGTTACTTTATTTCTTTAGCTTTTCATCATGATGATGTTATTATATTAAAATATATAACATATTTCTTTTCATAATCTTCAAATAAATAGATAAATGAAAAGTTAATTATGTGTAACGAATTCTGATTGGAAACATATAATATGTAACGAATTCTGATTTGTTAGGACTCATATTTAGATGACTAATTTTAGCTATATTTGGGGATGTTTAGCCCAGCATTGGGGGAGCGTGTTTAAAGTCTGTCAGTTAAGTTGTTCTATGGTTATTGTTTTGTGAGTGTATGGAATTCCTTTTTACACTGGACAGCTTACCATGTCTTGCGTTCTGTTAAATCCTTGCTCTTAGATCCAAGAAACAATACAAATAATATAGAAAAAAAATTAACAAAGAAATTTATTTTAAGGATAAGTTGTAGAAAACGTCATTCTGTTGAGGATTATTCTACCTTGGTATTTATTTAATATCTTAACTGAAGTACTTCAGATTTGTAACAGAAATGGCAAGTAATATAAGATTTCGGGGACAATCGTCTGATGATAATCAATCGATCAATCTAATACTTCCTGACTTCGTTCTCTGTTTGAGAGATTTCAGTCTCAAATTGATAAAAGATGGGAAAAAGATAACAGAAAACGAATACCTTGATCTAAGTTTAGCGGAGAAAAAAAGCAAAGCAGACCAGTTCAACAAACCAAGAGCGTGCATCAAAAAATACTTTACAAGACGCGAGTGCTTTGCTTTTCCAGTTCCAGGTGATGGTGATGTTCTTGAGAATCTTGAAACGTTGAGCTTTACCCACTTATCTACTAGGTTCAAGGAAGTAACTACTCGATTTACTTCCTATATATACAAAATACCACCGAAGGAATTGCTTGCTAGTAAACCAATAAATGGACAAAGTAAGTTGTAAATGACCATAACTATTGAAAGTATGCAGTATAATCTTGTCATACATACATAGCATCAGTTTGATGTTGTTGAAGGCGTTTCGAATGAATTTTACTTTATATTAACGCCGACGATAAAGACCGGTAAATTATGCAGCGTATTATAATGGTTAATTTATTAATTAAAGTAATAAGAAGTAAAGCAGATCAAATTGATAACGCAATTGTATTATACTGATTTTCACCATAGACGGTAACGCCCGGGAATTTCCAACGCGTTATATCACCAGCATTACCTTAATTCAAAAATGTGTTTGAGGAATGCATGTAGTTTAAATTTCAATTACTTACATAACTTTCACCGCAGATTATTCAGTGGACTTGATGTCCAAGCCTATTGAATGTTTACTATTTTAAGAGAACATGAGGTGCCTAGGAACGTATTCTCATTATTACCTCATAATTGATTTCGACTGAACTTTCCAAGCCAACTTTATTTAAATGATTTTACATAAGTCCATTTTTTATGTGTTTTTTTCAATATAGGGAGCTGTTTCTTTTAAAGATTTCCTTCATTGTTTTTCTAATTTATACGAGCTAAGTATTCTTACTCACACCTCATTATCTTTGTATGCCTTCAGGGGAGTATTTCATTTTCATGACATCATAATAATCACTTACCGTGAAGATTCCTTTTTTGAACTATCATTTACCTTAAACGATCTTTTTATAGTGTTTGTAACATTGGCTGATCGCTACGTCACAGCTATCAAACACGGTGCAATTCCAGATGTTGATGATGCATTTACAGCTGTAGCGAAAATAGAGAACGCTAAAGTTGAAAAAGAGGCTCTAGACATCTTTAAAAATGAAATGGAGAAAGTAATGCTGCCAGTTTCAGAAAGTGATTTGGGGAAACGTTACACAGACGCACAAAAGAAAGCACTAGATTATCTTCGCAAAAATGCTGTGCTTGACACCCAAGCAAAATGTCAAATTCATGCTCAGGTAAGAGACTATAAATAAATTATATGTCAGACAAAGGGATGCCTTAGTTTCCACCAAAAGTCTTGTCATTTTGCAGAGAATGTATTAAATGGTTTGGTTCTGCCTTAGTCACAAGAATATAAAAACCGTAACAGTTTTAAATGTTAAAGGCTCAGTGCATTGATTTTCTTGGGCAAAAGTTCATATTTAAAAATCTTCCCAGGGTTACATCGTAAAGAATCCATTTATAAATAAAGAAGGAATTCATTCTATTTTTGCATAGGAATAGATGATTTTATTAGATGACACAATGTGAACAAGTTCAGAAACCCAGTGGTCAAGGTCATACTTGAATGTCAAAAGTCATAATATGAAAGTGCATTGATAATTATATTCATTCCATATCTTTTCCATTCATTTACATATTTTCAAATGACATTGCTCAGATAAGTGGTACTTTAAAAGCACATTATACCCCAGACACGGGTAATGTTTCATGTTAAAAAAGTGCAAACATGAACTTTGATTGCATGTACATAATGATTTTAGAGTATATAAAATTCTTATAACATGGAGTAATTGAAGCAACGTGTCAATAAAGTAGCATAATATAAGCAAAATTTAAATTTAATAAATGTAACTTGACTAATGGTAACAGAGCAGAGATGATACAGGTCAACAGCCTTGGAACTATATAAGAACACCACAAATACATGTATATAGATTTCAGAAACAAATAAAAGCATTTCTGGGATAGTTGACTTTTATAGTAATAAAATCTGAGTGTAAGTCTGTAGTTTAAAAGACCAGGGCCACTTAAAGCTAAATCCACAAATGTTCATCGATGGTCATCAATCATGTCAATCATGGATGGATCTTTAATTAACTAGGCATAACTTCTGTTCCTCATTACGACTTGTCACGTTAAAAAACAATATGAATGTCAAAATATTACAGGTGTGAGTCTGTTGATACTTTTGTCATTCGTTCTTGTAAGCTTCTAAAAATAACCGCGCACATTAAAATATCAAGAAAATGCATGACAATCTCCGTTCTTGTAGCATGTCGTCATGTTGTTTTACTGGACCCAGCATAAAATTATTCTGAAAATAATATTAAAAATAATTAAATCAAACAATAACAAGTATAAACTAATTATTATTAGGGTCCATCACCGAATGATTGGTTAAAAATCATCGGCTCCATATCATTTGGCTGTCACCGCTTGTTTTTCCAATTTCGTCAAGGTTTTTGGATTATTTCATGCGAGGTAGATATCCAGCTAGGTCATAAAAGAGCCGTAGTTTCTTCTCAGGTGCCCGTTTGGTTCTAAAATAATATAAGGGCACCTAAGGTCTACTACCGTCAGTTAACACTTACAGTGTCGGTGTGACAAAATCCAACTGAAATTTAAAAAAATGTATTCTTTACAGAGGAAAATGGATGCAATTTGGGAGCAGATAAGAAGTACTAATGAGCAAAAAGTTCGAGACAAATGTGAGAATACATTGAGCAATTTGTTTGGCAAATATCTTGAAAAGAATTTAGAAAATCGAGTGTATGAAACAGCAGGTGGTCATCAAATATATAAGAGTGATGTTAAAAGAACCAAAGATGAATATTTCAATGTACTCAGAGACTTCAAGGAGAACGAGGTATACAAACATTTTAATATTGTATTTCTATATGTCCTTATCTTCTTTCTTTTAATTGGTTTTACTAAAAATGTTTGCTGCTATCGGCATTCAAAAACCGGTTATCACAATTTGCCCAAATTAAGAATGCCTTTATATTTAAACGCACAATTTCTATTTTCAAAAGATACATGTGATAAAAATCGTTTTTAGCTTATCTAAGTGAAAAGTGCACATATGTGCCCTTTAAGAACTGATAGTATCATTATCATCGTGTATAGCTATCCATCATATATTCAACACAAAAAGACTCGCGCTAAATTTAACATGAAAGTCTCTCTAGGAGTTGTTTTGAAAACAAATATTGCTTCCATCTGATTCAGTTGTAGGTAATATCAGCTGACTGAAATATATTTTTTTTAAAGTCTTGTCTTAGAACCTATAATGACCAGAACTTAGATATTTAGATCGTAGCATATCGTAGTGCACATAGCCTCATGATTCATCGTGTTGCATTTAACTTAATGGACATGTATTTTATTTAAATATTAAACATAGTCAAAAGCAAAGATATTTGTTATGTAGCATTGTCCAGTAGTTCTCGTCACACTTATGTGCATCAATACCCTAACCTTAGATATTTGACGTTAATACACCACCACACTTAAGTATGCGTGTGTAAAAATGGTGTTTAACATGCAGCATTGCCCATCCTATAAAAGTGTCAGTTGTGGTCCAATTTTCAAAGCGCTTTATCTTTAAATAAATGAATGACATTCTTGTCTTGACTTATTTTTTCTAGCAATAAATATGAGTGATCTCTTGGCATTAGAATTCTCTTGTTTTAGTGTGCTTCTCTAGAACATACTTGTGTCTTTTTGAAATTTCCAAAGAAATCGTAAAGTATTCATACGGTAAATAACTATTCATTTTTTTCATAGATTTTACCTGCATGGTATGGATATGTAGAAAGTATGACCACACCTGAAGCAAAAATAATTGAAGCTGATAAAAACATGTCACAGATAGAGAAAGAAGGTATTTGTTAATTGCCTTTGAAGAAGTGATAAAATATAATTGAAATTATCCATCGATTAACTGTTTGATACCCCAATGTGACAATGATACCGACTCACCTAGAGACAAACTTTCTTGTATAGCAGACTGGCGTTTCCGTGTGTTTTACCCATGCCGGAAATGTCATCTGGAATGGAGGTGTCAGATGAGTCGCTATCTGTACAATGGCACGCTTAGGATGACGTCATTTTACCGTTATGAATTAAGTTGCAGTTTCATACGCTGTTGTAAGAAAATAGTTACGGCTGTAATGATATAAATTTCCGTTGAAAAATAAAGATAAAGAATTTAGAATATAATGGAATATTGTAGAATATGCAAGAAAAAATATCTGACATATGTTTGCGGTTCGAATCGGAATATCCGCCCCTAGGTAACCCGCCAAAGGGCGGTAACTCGGCAAGCCTCGTTACCGGCCAATTGGCGGGTCACCTCGGGACGTATATTCCGGTCCGAACCGAAACATATGACAGATATTATTAATCTATACCTATCACCCTTCCGCTCCATTTTCCACTTAATCAAGGAATATAACGTGATCAAATTAGGTATATCAAACCCATTAATTATCATAATAAACAGTAGTATTTTATAATACCGTAGTTTACTTTACATATGGTCTAAATTCTTAAAGAATGACAGTAAATGATAAAAAACATTGTTTATAGCTAAACATATTGAAAAATGGTTGTGCACTCTTATATTGATATTCTAAAAATATGATTCAAATATAATGCTTCGATAATCATAACTTTAGGTCATAAATTCACGATTATTAATACCCCTTTCAGCTGAGCAAAGACGAAACCAAGAGAAACTGGACAGATTATGGAAACAACAAGAAAAAGCTCAAGAATACGCGTTCGAAAAACAGATAAAAGATTTAAAAGATCATTACGAAAAGCTAGATCAAGATCGTCGTAAACAGCAAGCAGCAGAAAAAGAAAAGTATGAAGCATTGGTGAAAGAAAAGTTGGAAAAAGAAGCAGCACAAAAGGAAGCTGAACGCTACAAACTTGAACAAGAAGCTGCAGATAAAGAAGCTAAACGCTATAGAAAGGAACAAGACGACGCACGTGAGGAAGCTGAGCGTTTAAGAAAGGAAAAAGAAGAGAGAAAGCAAGAGTGGGTTTGGACAAGAGTGTGGAAAGCGTTCTGGAATATATAAGACATACACATTTTGTTTTCGTGGTGACACTGCGAACGTTTTCAATTAAGTAGTTACACACGTTTTTATGTCGACAAATGGTATTATATCCATTTAATTTAACTTTACGTTGCATAACTATAAAGAGGCGTTCATTGTATCGAGCTCATATTTGATTATAAAAATAATATATATAACTTTAAAATCACAGATAAATCGACATTATATCTCACATAATACTTAACATTTTTTAATGTAAGAGTTCCGTCCTGCACAAATGGATAATAGATTGTGGAAATCAAATCATATTTTTTTTAATATTTTGAATTCAGTCTGCTGTTCGGTTTGAATTTTACGATTAGAATGAAAATGGTGATACTATCTTTGTTTTTATGATAGGATGTTCTTTTTGATAACGATTTTTTAAAAACAATTGTTTAATTGCTTGACTGTTATCTTTTGACCGTTTAGATATTTAGATATATATTTCGTAAATTTCAATATATTCATTGTGAAATTCGTTCAAAGAAGAATGATAACTGTAACATATACAAAATATATATTATTCGTCATTGTTAAAACTATGTCAGAATAAACAATTACCTGATAAGTCACCGTCTTAAGTTATATGTTTTTATATCGGATATAAGTAAGTTGAACCAAGGTTGGTGCACACTTAACCAAAGTTTTAACTAAAAGATATATTTATATATATTAGATATATATTATATGTTTTGTGGAAATTCACGAAGCAAAATCACATGCCAAGTATTTCAGCTCTGGGCATCATAGTTACACTGAATATAATTTTTCCTTACTACACTAATGATGCACGAGGGGTTATCCAAAATTTATGGATGTTTTAAATATCTCTTGAACGACAACGTGTATTGAAAGAAAATTTTATCAGCATACTGTGTAGACAATAATCACACATTTTGAAAGGAACAGTTTACTGCGACAATAAAAATGATTTTGTATTGCTTTTAAAGAAGCGCATACACGGCATCTGACACATGGTAGACAAGCGCAGTAAGACATCGGTTTTGTGTGTGCTAATTTTGAACTAATAATTAACGAAACCCGCTTAACATCGCATGTTTCTTCCATGACTTCATTTTAGTGATTTTTTAATTGTGAACGTCATTTCCGTTATTTTTTATTGATATCACTTGAAACTCCAGAAGCCGATATTGTTTACAATGGGAAAACGACGGACAAGCAGAAATTAGAAAATCGCGCGATTATAAAGTTTTGTTGTAATTTGGGAATGACGCCTACTAAAACGACAAAAAAATCAGCAGGCGGACAGAAAAAATAAAATTTCACGATCATTAGTGTTTAAAATGACATAAAAGATTTAGTTGTGGACGATATACAATTATCAACGCGCGCATGATTGACGACGTCAAAACGTGCCTTGATACAGATGGCGTCTAACCATATAATAAATTATGGAGGCGACCGATTGCAGTAATGGGACATAGTGGCGCATTGTAAAACAATTACATAATAAATAATAACAACATTTTTGTTTACATTTAATTGGTAGTTGCATTCTTTACGCTAAATACGGGTCAAGGGACATCTGCGTGGTCGCCGGTTTTCAGTCTAATTGCCAATCTACTAAACGCTTCACAGCGTAGTATATTTCCGATAGACGAGGCATGATTTTCGGATGTGTACCAGCGTTGGATTCATGAACGATGTGTGCAGGCCGGGGGACATTACCTACGGTGAGGTACAAGTTGTACGTTATTATGACGTTGACGTCAATACATATTTGGAGTGCACTGCTGTCGCCGACAGGTGTTTATGCAAGCTTTATTATTGTAATAAATAACATGAATTGTTTTGTGTTTTATTTATACTATTTATTCTTCTAAGCAGTGTAAGAATTTCAAAACAATATCCCAAATATATTTAACGCAACAAAGAAAATCCACGAATTTTTGGATAATCCCTCGTATAGCTCAAATGACCCAAAAGGCGTAAATGTCAGTTTTGTGAACGTCCATAAGGCAATGCTACATACCAAAGAACTAAGCTTTGGACAAAAAAGTTTCACACAGAATGATGTATATGTATTTTCCTATATAAAAGTTTATATCAAGTTTATATCATGTGACCACAGTGGCGGACAAAACTGGCTCAAGAAGAATACTTACAAGAAGTGCTGTAGTTATCCAAATGGGCCTACAACATGACATTTATCTAAATTCGGGGTGATTTAGTTTCACACAATTAGACTGAAACATATCTTCTATATCAACCAAATGACCCCTTTGATGGGCCAAACATCGACAAAAAGTTCATAAATGTTGTTGAAATCTTAATGACTATGTTTCATGCCAAATATTGAAGCCTTGGGCATGATAGTTTTACACAAAACGTGTTTGCAAAAATAAGTCTTTTCTACTCAGCGATTTCAAATAAGTACACTAAGGGCGTAAGAAATATCAATTTTATAGAGGTCCACAAGGAAATGTAATACTATAGTGATTAATATCTTAACAATGGGTATTTTAGATTCACACATAAGGACTTCGTTCTCTTTCTTGACAAGTGTATATAAATCAAATATACCCAGAGCGGCGTATATATATCGACCAGAGGGGCATAACAAACATCACTTATGTAGAGATTAAGTGTAATGTTACACCTAGGCATTGTAGTTTTACACTATAAAACATAATCATGTGTTTTAAGTTTGAATATTGAGTTCTGCTTAAGCCGGTACTAGGGGTCGCGGTAACGGTAAGTTGCACTTTCCAGTACCAGCCATGGACAGGCGTAATTAAACCGAGTCTATAACAGTTTCAATTTTGTCGTTTTGCGCGTTCTTAAATGATTCCGTTTTCTCTAGTTTCCTACATAAGTTTATATTAATCAGGTGACACCAAGGCGGGGAAAAGTTTGATCCGAGGAAGTTCAAACAACCTAGGTTCTCCAAATCGATTCAAAAGATACAGAGCGGACACGAAATTTAGAAATTTAAGCACAGTCAACATTTCTGTCCACTTTTTTCAATTTACTTTTGTCGATTTAAGCGGACACGAAATAATTTAAAGACGAAAGGATGAACGGCAAGGTCCATGCCACTCTACGCTCAAATGGTTTAGGGCCTAAAGAAAAAAGGAAATAGTTACTTGTCAGTAGCTTATTTTTATATCTGCATGCAATTGTATTTAAAACAAAAGTACGTGTAAACAATCACATCTTGTCCTTAAATATCTAAATCCGATGCGTATATTAAAAATATGTCGACGTGTATCAAATTAAGTCTTCAGGGTAGTCGATCATTTAAAAAGAAGCAAATCACGTTGCACAAACAAGGTCAAATATAGTAAGGGCAGCATTGTTATAATTTCCGTCATTATGAACATAAACTGTGAAACGTTTTTTAACAAAGAAAAGTAATAGCGTTAGCAAGAGCACTACAGCTAAACACAGTTGTCTCTCTTATTATTTTACCGTAAAAATCTATCTGTATACACTTCTTTCATTTATATGTAGTCCATATTCTATGGAATAGATATAGAATTATGCTAAATTAACCAAATTGTCGACGTTGTTTTACGTGCTTAAACCAGAAATGCATGTACATGAAAACTGTACGTAAAATATACAAATATAGACATCTTGCATATAACCAATGTTAAATTACTTGGCATCTTTTTTTATTGGACATCAGTACAATAAATTATTTATTGTGTTTCTATTATCAGCATCAACCCGACTTTTCTAAACCTTATTGAGAAGCGTAACACTATACTATAGTTGACATTTTTTATTTATTTACTCTGTTTGCTCTCCTTTGAACCACTCAAAATGAATTAAAGCATTTTCTTTTACCAATCGTATGAAAACTTTGTAAACAAGTCAAGTCTTGATAATTACATAAACTGTATCTTTAAATACTACAAAGTACATAATTATTAATTTATACCTTATAAGGACATAGTAAATCTAATAATGAATTCTGCACAGTCGTTTTTTTTTTCATTACAGCTATACTTTCTAAAGCAAAACTGCACAGCATTGTTTGTATTCATCTACATAGCTTGTCATTTTTTTTCAACTATTCCAAACAATAAAAAAATGATATTTCATATACATTTCTTTCTAGGATTGATTAAGTTATTAAGTGATTGTATGGAATTTTGTCAGTATTTGTATACATGTTGGTTTATGAATTTGTCCACTGCCTATACTTAATAATATCAAGCCTTGTTATTAAATACGGATTATTTTCAATAAAAATAGTTATTGCATAATGGTGAAAATGAATAATTACTGCTGGCCTCCCGGGACTTAAAGAATGTGATGAAATTTAGTGCTATTTAAAATTGGGGGCGTCCGTGGCCGAGTGGTTAAGGTCGTTGACTTCAAATCACTTGCCCCTCACCGCTGTGGGTTCAAATCTCGACAGGGACTTTGAATTCTTTAATGTGAGGAAGCTATCCAGCTAGCTAACGGAACGTCGGTAGTTCTACTCAGGTGCCCTTTCGTGCCTTAAATAATGCACGGAAGGACACCTGAGGTCTTCCTCCACCAGTAAAGCTGGAACGTCGACAAATAACCTATACTGTGTCGGTGTGACGTAAAACCCAAACAAACAAACAAACAAAAAAACAAGCTATTAAAATTACTAAAATTAGTAGAAAAGAAAAAAGCATTTAATGTATTTGAACATTACAGAAAAAAAAACATAGACATTTGTCAGACATTTCAGACAAAGAAACCACAGGCAAATATTGTCAATGTCAAAGCAGAGTTTAGACAAGACATTGTCATTTTTGTAGCTGGGAAAAAGTGTATTGCCCTTAGACTGTTTTTGGACTTGGTATCGCTCTTGAATCTCAGATAAATATATAATATATATATTTAATTGATATACATATAGGTTTGAACAATCTTAACGGTTTTTCTATAATCTTTGATAATCCCTTATTTATCACAGTAACTGTATGTTAGAGCTATTATCGACTTAAGAATAGTATGGCACTAAGATATAATGCATTAAAGGGACGTGGTCATTTATCTTTAGATTACAATTTAAGCTAAGCCATCAATGAACTTTGAAAAATGTTTAATTTTCGTTTTCGTTTAAGCATTGTTTAAAGTTAAGTACTCGGAACTTATAAAATCATACCACGTAAACATATTCAGAACTTTTAAATTAACGTGTTTAATTTGTACATGATGTTACAATCATATTAAGATATTGAGATAAACCATAGTTAAAGGATCTATAAACAGGTGATACATATATTTTATGAAACATCTGTTATAAAAATTCAACGCATTCAAATTAATTTGGGCATTCGATTCATATTAATTTTGTCAAATATATTTAGGGACAACATTGAATTTCCTATACAGTATTTTCCTGTGGTGAAACTATTTAGAATAAATAAGTATTTCTTTTGAGCTAGAAGATAAATTAGATCTTTCTTCGTGTTTTTTTTATCTAAACATACCTTTTATGTTGTCCACGTGTTTTCAGATTTATTGTCTTCATGCTATTTGTGTCTTATAGGCCCATTGGGCCGGGTGTATACTACAAAATAATTGTTTATCCGTGTCTTGTTTGTTCATTGCTTGTATGTTTACATATGACACATTAATAAAATATTTATTTACTTACTTACTTACTTACTTAATATATAATATAATGTGGTTTGTTGTAGATACGAATACAGTTGTAGAATGAAATATCTATCAAAACAAGGCTTCATAAAAAGTTTATATAGAAAAATTTCCAACAGTGTTAGAATTGATATGTAATGTTTGTAAACTGATTGTAAAATTTGGTTAATTATTATATCTATAAAATATTATGTTGGTGTGTATTTTTCTTGTTTAATTATAAATACTTTGTAAAAAAGCGTTTTGATTTCGTTTCAGATGAGTACGAAGAATTAAAACTCAAAATTGAGGCCTTGAGTGAAACTACATGTATAGAGAGCCTTGAGTACACATTATCTGTGCTCAAGGCTCAGGATAGGGAATTGAAAATAACCTTATTTAGGTAAGCTTTTTAGCGTATATTACTGTAAGTTATAATTATAATTAAGTTTTATTATATATAACTGCATTCAAATATTTTGCGGGAAAAAAAGATAACACGGGTAACCATGAGATGCGCGTTATTATCAATACATGTACTCTTAGATTCTCGTCATTATATTTTAGTAACACATATCTAAAGGTGCAAAAAATTATAAAAAAAATGAATTTTTGTAATTGGCAGTTATTTATCTTATTCTTCAGTATGTTGACTACAATAAAAATATTTATAACATAATTTCTTTTAAATTTTAGACACTCTTTCAAATTGAACTGCTTGCGTTTAGAAAAAAGAAAAGAAATGGACTAATGCAAAGTGTAATTTCTTTTTTTTTTTACTCTGAAAATCTTAAAATAATAAAAAAATAGTGCCTTAAATAAGAAATGGAATTTAATTTGTTTTTTTTTTTATTTTGAACTATAATAATTATAAAAATAGTGTAATATGAAAATGGAATTTATCTTAATATGAAACTTTACTATGCGGATAGAAGTTATATTACTGGGTAATTTATGGTGGTTTATGGTTATTTAAAATAAATATGCTTAATAATCGTACAGATAAAATACGAGGTTTGGAAAAGTATACAATAAACGTAATAATTAGCTCACTTTTTATTTGTAATGAGAACGTAAGTGTGACTTACCTGATTATATAACCGTTTATCCCAATATATTACATATTATACTACATTACATAAAACACCTACTACAAAGGAAGGTAGTTTAAATTTGTAGTATCTCCATAGATAAATGACGCTATCTCGAATCCGACGTCTCTTTATATATCTACTTACGTCATTGGCGTGGAAACACAAAATAATATTTTAATTGGGCTAAAAATGACGCGTTGCAACGAATGACGCGAATTAATAGATAGCGACACTATGAATCATACGGGGTTGGCCGTTTATACTCCTACTGACGTCATTGGCGTGGAAACACAAAATAATATTTTAATTGGGCTAAAAATGACGCGTTGCAACGAATGACGCGAATTAATAGATAGCGACACTATGAATCATACGGGGTTGGCCGTTTATACTCCTACTGACGTCATTGGCGTGGGTATACAAAAATTTAATTTCAATGAACGAAAAAAATGTCTCGTTGCGACGAATGACGCTAATAAATCGACAGGGACGCTCAAATTCCTCACAGTGATTACCTCCCTTGGCAGAATTGTAATCACTGCCTTCATAGACGTAACATGATGATGAAAGTCACATGACGTAACGTCGGAATTCAAATGTAAATATCGACCGTTACATAGAAAATCTAACGTCATTTTTCTCTTTCTGTTTTATTCATAACTTTTCGTACCTTCGTCCGTTATATTTTATCAAAAAATTATCAAAAGTATACACACTAATGAAAAATAAATAAAAAAGCTTAAAAATATAAAATATCAAAATATTGATATTTAAATGTTTGTGATGACAGAGATTTCTGTACTGATAAGGGGAGATCACTGCGTAGGAGATTGAGGGACGCTATGACGTTATTACTTAGGGGCGCTAAAACATGGCGACGACGCGGGGCGGGGCTTAGGTGACGCCGAACAAGTGCTCGTGACGTCATCCGTAGCTCGCGCCTGAAATAATTCCTGAAATATTGCACAATATTGCAACTTAAGTTTTTCTCCACCAGAAAAGCTGGATGAGTCGCTGTTTGACCTTAACAGTTTTGGTGTGACTTTAAATCTATTAAAACGGACCAAATCAAATTAAACACGGAATGATTCTTCTGAATGTATCAGGAAATCGTGTCATTGAATATATAATGCAGCTCATCAGGGAATACTAGTATCGTTGAAAGTTCACATAATTTTTTATATATCTGTGAATAAACTAAAACAAGGTCTGGCATTTGTAAATGATATTAAAAACTATTTTTATCATACTCGTAAATGCATATAACTTTGGTAAGCTTAACTCTCGGAACAGTCTGATTTGTTATGAAATCTAAGGGCCTATATATGCTGTTCATAATTGTTCTTTAATGACTTTTTAATTATCATTTTTTCGCGGATTTTTGTTCACATTTTCCCCACTGCATAACTGTATAAATATCAGCTTTTTCAAAAGGTACTTCATTAGTTATCAAAAAACGAGCTATAGTAAAAATTTAATGAATGGTTATAAAAATGGTTTAAGCTATATTTCTTCGGGAACGGGTTGGTTAAAATCGTTTATTGTATTGATCGTGGGATTTATTAACAGGAATTTGTTATTATTATAGTTTACAATCGTCTGTGTAAGGTAAGAAAGCTTTCTGTTTTAAGCATAATTTTAAATCTTGTTACAATTAAAGATTAATTATTGTGCATTCAAAAATATTTTCTGAATTAAATGTATTATATGACAGAAACGCTACTCGAAATAAATCTAATTGCACACAAAGTGAAATATACATATACTAAATTTCAACTAATTAAATAAAATTTAGTTCATATGAGCGCTATATGTTCTATTCAAACGCCGAAACGCTTCAGTTTTGGTAGAAAACATAGATAACAATGATAAAGTAATGTTTGCTTAAGTTATAAATGAATTGTTTTGAGACATGGATTAAATGCGACTTTATAACATGATATTGAAATATTTGTATCACTTAACGCGATAAAATATTATGCTCTGGCGATAATACGAAATCAAGAAACATGATAAACTTTTAAATTAGTTAATCACAATTGTAAGGACGGTTATATTGAACATTTTAACTTCATAATCCATTGAAAATAGGTTCCTTGTAAAATATGTGACTTTTAACTATTGCTAATTTATCAAAAGCTCTAATGAGATAGTTTTATACAGGCATAGCATAATTATAATATAATACAGATCTTTAGAAATAAACAACGTTTGAAGATCAACTTGATTGACATTTAGTTTATCTACTCCATTATATGTACCGCAAAATTCTTTTAACTGTACTGTTAATACATGGACCATAAAAACTGATTTACAAAAAACTTGTTTATACTAAAACAAAAATAAAGATACAATAATTGATAGGGCACGATACATGGAAAAGATAGCATATAAAACGATATAATCGATTGGAATGAATTTGAAGTTTTAATTGCAGACAACTCATGTGTATCTGAATCAGCAACTTACTTGTGACATAAACAAAGATGATACGGACAATAATAATGTAATCAATTATGCATAAATGCATCAATAATGACAGTAATCGGTACTAATATCCATTTCTTAATCAAAACAGTTTTTTGTTTGTGTGATATGTTAAACAATACTTAATAACACCATTTTATTTCCAAAACTTTACAAATTGCTTCAATATAATTCCTTAATATAATTCGTTATTTTAGTACAATCTAATCTTTATTACATATCGGCTTGATTTAAGTCCATATTGTGGTTAAGGCATGTTTTAAAGGCTAATATATACTCTCCAAACTTGATCAATATTATCGTTACCATAAATAAAGGATATTAAACGAGTGTAGATATAAAACTAATTGATTGTATGAGTTAAATACATTAAGTCAAGTATATTATGCGAGCCTCTGGCGATTTCAATAAACTTAGTAATGCAGGTCTACACGATTATAATATTCTTTGTTATAACGTTCTCAAATTGAATAAAAAAAATAATTGATGTGCCTTTAATGTTACGCTACCATTAACGCTATGTTTGTAAAACGCAAATGACGTCACGTCAAAATATATGCACAGCCGTGCAATACCATTTTTAGGGAGTCGCAAAAGCGGCACGGGTATGCGACAAAAATATTTAAGTACAGTCAAACTTGTATGAAAAGCCATTTCGATAAATGCCAAAGGCTCAACTTTCATAGTCTTTTGTTTTATTATCTAAATAATAATAATAAGTAATAGTAATTCTTAAGGTAATACGTTAAACTTAAACTAGATATCATCTCTGCTAATCATCGTAGTTAACATATTGAAAAATATAGGATTTTTTTACCACCATTGTATCATGTATCATGTTCCATACGTGCCAATTAGTATATAAACTGTTACGACTGCTAATTTAAATAAGTGATAACTTACATACACTGCGTAAAGTTCTTAAAGAAAGGAATTACATTTAAAAGATTAATTAACATTTACGTTTCTAACGCTTTCAGACCGACCAGCATATGGTACTTTGTACCATAGGTCCTTCTATTCTTTTAAAAAATACATTTGACTGATGTCAAGTTTTGGTTTCACTTATGAGATTTTTATCGATACATTGAGCGGTATTTATGATTATAAGTTAAGAATCGCTGTAAATGTGTTAAAACATTGAATAATTTAATCACCATAATTGATTGCATTTCACATGTTCCACCCTAATTTGTGTAAAGCACATAACAACACATATTAACCGAAAAGGGAGGTGTAGTGCTTTAATCAGATTTCATAGAAAGAGGGGTGAAGTGAACTCTAAAACTGTTTATATTTCAAACTCACCTGTCTGCACAAGTTACTTGTCCTCTGTTTACAATCCTCTTTTTATGTGATACACCAAATTGGATCTAAAGATGCTCATTTCACATTCATGTACATGCTTTACCAAACAACTGTGCTCCAGTTTCATTTGCATTCCCATTACAGCACTGTACTGTAGGTTAACATAATGTTGCCATGTTGATTTCACATTATTAACACATGTCTTTCACCTAGATACTGTAGCAACTTCATTGAAAGGTCTACAAAAGAACATACTTAACTAATTATAACAATCAAATTGGTTTAATAGCTTGACAATTAACACAATTGTTATTGACATTTGTTAGATCTATGTTCTGTCCGAAATCTGCACTGTCCGAAATTTCTGTACTTAAATATATCGAAAACGGTATAGAATGTTGTAAGAATTATTTGCTAATCTGGCTACAGCTGTGACAGGAGTTATATTAAACACACATATATACGTCGGTTGTACTTAAATGAAAGTAATATAACTAACCATAGCTTCTTCGTAGAAATTATCCAGAGATTAAACTGGAACTGAGTGGAAGTGATGGTTGCGTCCCTGGGATGTTAAAATAGGATCAGCACTGTACATAAACATGTACGCGGAAAACCTACGTTAGTTGAAAACTTCAATTGTTCAAATATTTGTGTTTGAAAGTTCCTATCGAAAATTATGCAAAAATGGCCGCCATTTTTAAGATCTTTAGCCTACTTACGACTGGTCTGAAGCAGCCTTAAAGTTACGACGTTAATCTACGACGTCTTAGCTACGACCATGTTGAAAAAACGCGACGTAGCCGTAAGATCGGACGTACGACCAAATCTTAGCTACGACCGGGCGTACGACCTTTGATAAAACGGCACCCTGGACTTGCTGCACTGCTAAGACTTACTGCAGTATTGTGCTTGCTGCAAAATTGGACTTGATGCACTATTGGACTTGCTGCACTATTGAACTTGCTGCGCTTCTTGGACTTGCTGTACTCTAATTAGACTTGCTGCAATTTTGGACTTGCTGCGCTTCTTTAACTTGCTGCGCTCCTAAGACTTGCTGCGGTTCTTGGACTTGCTGCACTCTATTAGACTTGCTGCGCTTCTTGGACTTGCTGCACTATTAGACTTGCTGCACTATTGGACCTGCTGCGTTTCTTGGACTTGCTGCGCTCCTTAGACTTGCTGCGCTTACTGGACTTGCTGCGCTCCTTAGACTTGCTGCACTCCATTAGATTTGCTGCGCTTCTTGGACTTGCTTCTTTTCTGGGAAGCGGACCGCTCTAAGACTCGCTTCTTTACTGGGAAGCGGACCGTTCTTAGACTTGCTTCTTTACTGGGAAGCAGACCGTTGCTTAGGCTCAACTCTTCACTAGAAAGCGCTTACTTCTTTTACAGTGACTGTCAATTTTTGGTTTCACTTATGAGATTTGTATCGATACTCTGAGCGGTATTTGTGATTGTAAGTTTAGAATCGCTGTACTCCTGGACTTGCTTCACTGCTAAGACTTACTGCAGTATTGGACTTGCTGCAGTATTGGACTTGCTGCACTATTGGACTTGCTGCACTATTGGACTAGCTACGCTTCTTAGACTTGCCGCATTTTTTGACTTGCTGCACTATTGGACTTGCTGCGCTTCTTGGACTTTCTGCACTCTATTAGACTGGCTGCACTATTGGACTTGCTGCGCTTCTTGGACTTGCTGCGCTCCTTAGACTTGCAGCGCTTCTTGGACTTGCTGCGCTTCTTGGACTTGCTGCACTCTATTAGACTTGCTGCGCTTCTTGGACTTACTGCACTATTAGACTTGCTGCACTATTGGAATTGCTGCGCTTCTTGGACTTGCTGCGCTCCTTATACTTGCTGCGCTTATTAGACTTGCTGCGCTCCTTAGACTTGCTGCAGTCTATTAGATTTGCTGCGCTTCTTGGACTTGCTTCTTTACTGGGAAGCGGACCGTTCTTAGACTTGCTTCTTTACTGGGAAGCAGACCGTTGCTAAGGCTCAACTCTTCACTAGAAAGCCGACCGTTTTCTAGACTTGCTGCTTTATTCGGTTCCTTCACTGGACCTGCTCACCAAGAAGGAGACTTGCTGAAATTATGCTTTCTGACAATATATGAAGCTTCGTTCGAAATCAATTTTTTTTCTTCTTTTTTTATTTCAAATTTCATGTCATATAAGTACACAACGCTCGAACCGGATAACGCCATAATTGTGACGTCACGTCAAAACAATAAATAATACAAAATGGCGGACATTTGTGTTTCTTTTCATAAATAAAATGGCTATTTTGACAACTGACGAGGGTACAATAAAAACAATGAATCGAGCGCTGGTATTGAGTATGATGATTTGTGTAGGGGGAACAATCATGGCAGCAATAGGTACTGGAATACAAAATTGGATAACAAAAGTGGACAGTAATATTGGCTTATGACAGTTATGCAGCAAAATTTCGAGCGACAATGGATAAGAATACGTATGTAGTGGTCATGTAGGCAAAGGTATGATGTTATTCAATAGAACAGTCTGTACATAGGATTTAGTGGCATTAAATGCGTTTTTTTTTAAAATTAATCTAAGATACAAACTAAAGTTTGAACAAATACTAATAAAATTATTATATGCCCGGAGCATAACTTAAGTTCCATTTGGCCCACTGTCTTCAAACCTTATAGGATGATTTTCCATATTGGGTAGAATACCCCTTTTGATTTTGGGGTCACAAGGTCAAAGGTCAAGGTAACTATTGGCTAAATACTGAAAATCGTTTCCACACATAACTTTAGTTCCATTTGGCTCACAGTTTTTGAACTTCATAGGATGATTGTCCATATTGGGTAGAAGACCCCTATTGATTTTGGGGTCACAAAGTCAAAGGTCAAGGTCAATATTACCCTAAACTGAGAATGGTTTCCGCAGCATAGCTTAAGTTCCATTTGGTCCACAGTATTTAAACTTCAAAGTTGATTGTCCATATTGGGTAGAAGACCCCTATTGATTTTGGGGTCACAAGGTCAAAGATCAAGGTTACTATCACCTTTCAACTGGAAACAGTTTTCGCTCAATAATTCAAGCATTAACCAACCTACAGCTAAATTACTTTCGTACTTATAAATTCCCGCCTAGCGGTGCTCTTGTTTTGATAGAAACGGCAATTACGCATCGATCTCTGAAATTAAATATTATTATATGCTTATAGTATAAAATTAATTTATTTCAATTTTCGTTAAAAGTGGAGGTCGTAACATGTAATTTAAACTTACTTCTTCGTTTTACACATCTTTATCATTAATTAATATTATCATTATCATTTGTAATATGACTCTAAATTGCAATTTGCTGTTTCTAAGTATTTTTTAAATCCTTCAATATATAATAAAAATCTAAACAAGTATAATGTTTTAAATTGTAAAAGAGTTGAGGATTTCACATGGTAGACAATGCAAAGCTCAAAGCAATCGTATAATTTCATCATTTCTATTGCTTTCTTTGTTTTTCATTGCCCCATGGATGGACTGCTTGACATTTATCCATTGATGGGCTTCTAATCATTTTGACAATAAGAATGAAGTCTTTATATGTCGCAGTGAATTTGGTTGTATACTTGGACAATTCCTTAGATGAGGGACTTAAACATTTAAGTTTTCGTCTCAATATCAACATTATAACACTATCATCGTGTTGATTTCTCAGAAAACAATTTGTTCTTATGATTGTGACTTTTATAAACTGTAAGATTTATATCTTATAAGTGAATGATAAGCAACCATTAAGTCTCTTCCTTGCTTATAACTGTATATTAATCACTTTTTAGATGCAGATTGGCTCATATCCGTTAAGGTGTTGACCATATCAGGGATAATCTTCTTTAGTAGCTCCCAATGTATTTTTATTGTTTTTTTTTTAAAAACAAATGCTAGCCCTGTCTTGAGGTATGTGTGAGAGTTGTAACGATATTCAATATAATGTTAAGAAAAATATTTGTTAATCACTTGATGAGATTAGCAGTTACTAATACATGTAAAATACATATGATAAGCCTCTACAGTGGGTGTGTGCATGTTTACTTGATATACCAGCACTGTATTGTTAAAATACGATCATTAATCACTATTTACCAATTGAAAGACTTTATCTACTTAGACAAGAAATCTAACATTGTTTTTATTGTTTGCTTTACACATAGTTTGAACAATATTGAATCATTTGTATACATTACAGTCACTTATTTCTGTATTTTATTTTATTTATTAATTTATTTATTTATTTATTTAGACAAAACGTCAGACTCTTTTGTTTCATTATTTGTTATTTCCATTTTAGTTTCCTTCTTTAAATATTCTTTCATTCAATGTTGTCCTTTACTATGTTATTACCAGGTATTTCATTTTATATTTAAATTTGACCGCAACAATTGTCCTATCCGATAGGCCTAATCTTGATTGCAAGAGACACAAATTGTGCGTGGTTAGTTTGCGTATGTTTGACGAAGAATATTTTATTGCAGACCTAACTCTTACCTCAGCAATTATCTTTTTTTGGTTTGTTGAGTATTTAGCATTGTTTTTTTCAGCTCTTGCTCTGATCGCAGCAGTTGTTGTGTTTGGATTGGAGAACAAAGATTTCAGAGCCGATTTTCATGACAGCTTTTATCTAACTCTTATTTCCGGTGCCGATGGATTATTAGACTCACTACTTATGTTGATTTTATTTCGCGTTCGTGGTGAAAATAATAATATGTGAGCATGAACAAGTCGTTGCGTTCATTGAACGTCGCCTTTCCTTGTTGATCTTGTTTATCATATATTAAAAGCAGTTCCCTATGGTTCCAATAGTTGAATATGTTGAGTACAAAAAATAGATGATACAAAATGTAACAGACTGTTTGGGCTTGTTAAGGGAACTACCAGTACATCATTTTTAAATGAGTTGCATTTTGCTTTAATCACTCCGTGAAATGTACTATTACGGTATGATTAAACTTGATATTTGCACTTAATCATGTGTTGACGTATTTGAAAAAAAGAAGATATTGATGTTTTTGTTTTAGTAAACCAGGTGAACATATATATTAAAAATCTTATTATACTTTTAAAATACTTTGTTATTCTATTGTTGAGTAACTTCTGGTCGACTCTTTTTCTCATTATAAAGCATTACCAATTTTATCATAGCGTACACTTATATGAAAACTAGGTTGTTGCCATAATGTAATATTCGTGTTCAGCTGACTGATATTGAGATTTCAGTCCGATTGTCAAGTGGAGCCATTAACAGTTACAATCATAAACAATTGTGGACACCATTAAGCGAATTATGTGAATTGGTGGTTTCTTAATACATACAAAACCTTTTATTATATCAAAATGAATAAAAATAAAACAATAAATTTTATTATACCCCCGCAATCACAGTTTCGGGGGTATACTTGTATGAGTCAGCTTGTCGGTTGGCCGGTCGGATCGTCCGTCTGTCCGTCCTCATCATGGTTCCGGACGATAACTAGAGTTTAGATGGAGGTATTGTAATCAAACTTGGTATATATCAACCTTGGATAGTAGTGCATTTGGACCTCCTGGTGTCAAGGTCATGATCGCCGTTTCTAAAAATAGAAAAAATGGTTTCCGACAATCACTAAAGTTAGGAATGAGATATTGCTATTAATTATGGTTCCTAGCAAGCTTATATAAAACCCCCGATTGGAATTGCATTTGGACCCCCTTGGGTCAAGATCAATGTTACCCTTACTAAAATAGAACATGGTTTCATAACAATAACTAAAGTTAGGAATGAGATATTGTTATCAAACTTGGTATTTAGCAAGCTTATATGATCACCCTGTTGTTGCATTTGAAACCCCTTTGATCAACGTCAAGGTCACCGTTACTAAAAATAGAAAAACGAAATCCGAACATTAACTAGAGTTCGGAATGAGATATTGTAATCAAACTTAATATATAGCAAGCGTATATGAAGACCCCGGTTGGTACTGCTTTGGACCCCCTAGGGCCAAGTCAAGGGCACGTAACTAAAAACAGAAATTAATGTTTTAGGACAATAACCAGAGTTAATAATGTGATATTGTGATAAACTTTAGTATAAAGTAAGCTTGTATGAAGACCCCGGTTAGTATTGTATTTGGAACCCCTGAAATTTAGGTGAAGGTCACCGTTTCGAATAAATAGAAAAATGGATTCCGAGCATTAAATAGAGTTAGTAATGAGACATGATTATCAAATATGGTATTAAGCAACCTTATGTAGAAACCCTGTTTGGGATGGCACTTGAAGCCCAGGGTTCAAGGGTCACTATAACTACAAATAGAAAAGTTGTTTCCGGACAAAAACTAGAGTTAGGAAAGAGATATTAAACTAAAATTTAGTATATACATGAAGCAAGTTTATATGAAGATCTTGTTGGGATTGCAATAAATTGAAATATTTATTTGTACACAGCTGATACTTTTATTTTTCCTCAGACCATTTATTTAAAAAAAAGATACTGGTGGGTGTATTAACTCTGTGAGTGATACATAT